>NW_020622381.1:524244-538385 GCF_003573695.1 Papaver somniferum | reverse complement strand
GGGGACAAGATACGAGCTTCCATACATCTTGTCTTTGGAACTGATTTAACTCTTCATGCACTGCATTCACCCAAAAGGGATCGCTAAGAGCTTCATTAATGTTTCTTGGTTCTACTTGCAGTAGATAACAACCAAAATTACAAATATTCTGAAGTTGTCCTCTCGTCTTAGCTGTAGAATCTATTCCTCCAATAATACTGTTAGTATCATGATTTCTTTGAAACCAGAGATGTCGCGGAAGGGCACGTTCTTGTTCAACAGGAACATTCTGACTAGGGCTTTTCTCCTCATCACTAGAAACATCAGGATCAGTAAATGTTGGAATAACTTCTACTGATTCTGGGAATTCTTTGATTTTCTCAATTGTCTCAGTTGGAGGCAATTCAGCAGGAGAGTCATCATGACGAAAATTACTTAGATCATCAGTGATAACATTTGCAGATTCCATCATGACTTGGGTTCTGATATTAAAAACTTGGAAACCACGACCATCAGATGCATAGCCAAGAAAAATACCTTCATCGCTTTTTAAATCAAATTTCCCTTTCTGTTCACGGTCCTTTAGAATGTAGCACTTACTTTCGAACACTCTGAGATAGTGTAAGTTGGGTTTCTTAACGTATCACAACTCATAGGGTGTGTTTAAGGTCTTTGACCGTAAGTAAACATGATTGATCAAGTAGCAAGTTGTAAAAACATCCTCTCCCCAAAACCTTAACCCTTGCCATTTCCCGAATGTTCCCATTCTTCCTTTATGCAACTCCATTAGCTTGTGGAGTAATGGGTGGAGAGTATTGTTGAATAATCCCCAGAGAATCACAATATTCAAACACTTTGGTGTCCTTGAATTTCGTGCCACGATCGCTTCTAATTTTCTTTAGTTTGCGACCCTGTTCATTCTGGATCCTATTAACAATAATCTTTAATTCGCTGAGGGTTTCATTCTTGTGAGCCAAAAAAGCCACCCAAGTGAATCTGGTGTAATCATCTACCATAACCAAAGCATACTTCTTTCCAACCACAATATGTTGCTGAATTGGGCCGAAGAGATCCATATGAATTAAATCAAGTGGAGCTTTAGTGAGAATATCTCGAGATGATTTATGTGGAACTTTCGTTTGTTTATCCTTTTGACATGCACCACATACACCTTCAATCTTAGCATTGATTTTGGGAATACCTCTAACAAGTTCTTTGTTAATGATCTTAGTTAGAAGTCGATAATTGATGTGACCAAAACGCTCATGCCAAAGATGTGTAGATTCCACCTTAGTCAAATTGCAACAGTTACTGAACTGAGTATCCAAAAGATAACAGTTATTTTTGCCACGTGATCCTTGAAAAATCACTTTTCCAGATTTTTCTACAATGTTACATCCATTATGGCCTTTAAGACAACCTTATGGCCTTTGTCACAGATTTGACTAACAGAAAGAAGATTAGCAGTCATACCTTTAACGTATACTACATCATGGATTTCAGGAACGCCAGGTAATTTGATCGTCCCCTTCTTGCTTATATAGCAGCAGCTCCCATCACCAAATGTTACTGGACCACCATCAAAGTCGCTTGTGTTGACAAACCACGAGAGATCTCCAGTCATATGCCTGTTACATCCACTATCAAGAAACCATTGAAAGGGTGATGTTGATTTCAGAGTAAAAGCTCTCATACTAGCACTACTAACCATATTAGGATTTCTTGTTAGTATTGAATGTCTTTTAAGAGCACAAAAGTTGTACAACATTCTTGTGAAGATTACGTGCAACATTTAATCTTTTCTTAAAAGGCAAACATACATGTTGAAAATGATCATGAGAATCACAAAACAAGCATGTACCAACATCTTTATTTTTGTTCGAAGAAGTCTGAGCACCTCCAGTTTTCACAAAGCCTAAACCTTGCTTATCACCTGACATACGACAATTCTTCAAATCCATTGAAGATGACTTTACAGATTTCAAATCCTTAAATTTTGAAATTTCTGCAAGAAGATCAGAGTAAATCCGGATTTGTTCATCCAACTTCTTTTGGAGATGACCTACCTCTTCAGAACGTTCTCGAAGCTCAGATTTTTTATATAAATCTCGCAATGAAGTCCATTAATTTTCCTTATCAATCGATGTTTTTCTAGACAAAGATCATTGATGAATTTTTTTAAATTAGGATTCTCAACCATATCGATGGTTTATAGAACATGCTCGAAGTTGTGTTTATCCATTTCTGGTGAAGCGTTTTTAGAGACAAAATCGTTCATACTCAGATCGCTACAAACACAAACTTATTAGGTCTTTAAACGTGTTTTCCTACTCTGATACCAATTGAAAAAGCGGGGATCTAACAACCACACCCAATATTTCGTTCGGCAATCTGAATAGACAAACTCCAATATACTTTCAAGCGAATCAACTAGACAGTCAGACTCAATCTAGAGAAAAGTATATCAAAGAGTTTTATATCTCAATTTCTCAATTCAATCTACAATCAGCAAATAGGAATTTGCGGGCCCGATTGAATAAGAGAAATAACTTGAACGGTACCAAAGACCAATGTTCAAGTGTCAATCAATTTATATCAACAACCAAAGGTTGGGTTATCTAATTGATTGATCCTAACGCACAACCTGTGATATTTCTATTATATAACAAAATATAATGCAGAAAATAAATGACACAGACACCAGAATTTTATTAACGAGGAAAACCGCGAATGCAGAAAAACACCTGGACCTAGTCCAGCTTTGAACACCACACTGTATTAAGCCGCTACATACACTAGCCTACTACCAATGAACTTCGGACTGGAATGTAGTTGAACCCTAATCAATATCACACTGATTCAAGGTACAGTTGCGCTCATTGCGTCTCTGAACCCCAACAGGATTCTACGCACTTGATTCCTTTAGCTGATCTCATCCACAACCAAGAGTTGCTACGACCCAAAGTCGAAGACTTATAAACAAATATGTCTCACACAGAAAAGTCTATTGGAATAGATAAATCTTTCTCCCATAGAAATACCTACGAGTTTGGTTCCGTCTTTTGATAAATCAAGGTGCACAGGAACCAATTGATAAACCGGACTTATATTCCCAAAGAACAGCCTAGTATTATCAATAACCACACAATCACGATAGATAAAGTAAGATCAGAACATGCAACTACGGAGAAAATAGTTGGGGTCTGGCTTCACAATCCCAATGAATTCTTTAAGTCGTTAATTTACAAGGTTTCGTGAAAAACCTAAGGTTAAAGGAGAATCGACACTAGCCACAACTAGTATCACACAAGAAGTATGAGGATTAGGTTTTCCAGTTCTAGAGTTCTCCCTTATATAGTTTTCAAATCAGGGTTTGCAATCTAAGTTACCTTGGTAACAAAGCATTCAATATTCACCGTTAGATGAAAACCTGATTAGATTCAAGCTAATATCTTTCAACTGTTAGATCGAACTTAGCTTGTTATACACAAATGAAATGTACCCTCATTTAGGTTTCAGTAACTGTACCTAAACGTGTACACCATGTTGAATCAACAGTAGTTAACCGAGGTTAGCTACATGAACACTCTCATATGAACCTTATTCATCTTAACCACAACTAATTCAAATGACTCAAATGAAACTAGTTATAGATTTTTTCAATTGCTATATTCTCATAGAAGTATACAAGAACACAATTGAAGCAAAATCGGTTTGATTCACTTGAATCAACTCTTGAACATTATAGCCACGGTTTGTAAAGAATGCATTCCTTAATATATAAATATATAAATGTACCAAGTTTAAACAATATATTTACTTTGAACGAAGTGTACAAAAATACTTGGATTATGAAGTTTTGATGTTTGAAGTGGAAAAATTGAAAAAGTATGCTACTCTGGATGAAGAGGAGATCACTGGCCTCCGGGAGGCCACTAAAACACCCAGCGTTACATAGAGAAAGATTAGAAGGGAAGCAGAGACTGTCAAGTTATGTATTAAGTCTCTCCAACTGCCTGCAACAATGTACAGAAATGTTTGGTATCCATACTCTTCTACTCCTTTCCTTAGTTAAACATACATTAAATTGATGCTTACACATAATTGTTTGATATCTCTTTGAAGATCATGCAATAGTCACTGGAATAGTTATTGTGGGAGTTCCATCCATAACCTTGGTTTGCATTTCATAAAAAGTTGGTCAAACAAATGGATCAAAAACATATAACTTACAGAATTTTGCCGGAGAAACCATTTACATGAATTTTTTCGCTAAGTAAATGAGAATAACAACAACTAAACGGAATGCGAATAGGAGGACCATAATCGTTTATAATCATTACCAACATTAGCCAAATCCACGGTTGAAGAACAATATTGAAAAAATTGTAAGGAAGAAAAATTTCACCTTTGAGACTCCACCAACTTAAGGAAGACCACCATATCTCTTTCTTAAATTTTCAACTTAATCAGCATAAAATGGGATTGATGATTACCTGAACATACTGTTCATTATTACAATAAACTTTAGCATCATCATGAAACTTAATCAACATATTTCTTTCTTCTATTCCGTTGTGGCATTGGTGGATTCCTCACTTTCACTCTCACCTGCAAAATTCACATCAACAAACCAACCTCAGTCTCGGCTAATGATGTCCAATATGATGCCACAAACCCTCTCCTTCTACCTCTCTATATGGGTTATGGATTTTGCGAGACGATTTGTGGTAAAACTTAAGGTAAAGAGAGAAAGAAGTGTCAAACCCTCTACTACGTCCATTCAACAATGAAGAAGGCGAAAGAATTATTGAGCAGGAAAATATGCAGAGAGTTAAGTTTTTTTTGTTTCCATGAAACTGACTAATTACGGTTTCCACAGTTAGTGGGATAAGATTCGTATCTAACCGCTAAAGATTTGTACGCATGGCATAATTTTGAACAAATTTTAAGCGACAACTCTCCACGTATTGAAACTGCAAAAACGTAACCACCATGATTTGATTAGGTCGTGACATGTTTTGGTGTTAAAACTTTTTGCCATACCTGAAACTTTTTGACCCATTTTCCGCCAAAAGATCCGATACCCCATATCAAAAAAGAACGACAGGATTTGTATCAAGGACAACTGACGGTGGATGGCCAAAAAGACCACTTTGTTTTAGTTTATTGATTAGTTCATGAGCAAGCCGATTTTAGAACTTTAACCACTCAAGTATGCATACGGGTACGCATACCTAAGTAGCCGGTCTGAGTTTGGGTTCACCAGTATGCGAACGGGTACACATACCTTAATACACTTCCAAAACCTAGCAGAAATTCCCGGACCTATACCTTACGCAAGTACGCGTACCGGTATGTGTACTTGGTACCCGGAATTCCACAACTACAAGTACGCATACGGGGTATGCATACTATAGTTCCGGTCACGGATCACGTACATGCAAGAATGCATACTATGTTCATAATCCAATAGTTCTAAACTCTATTTCAATCATTAAAACTTTCTTAGAGGATGACAATAGCCGTTTTCACACACTATTAGCATCAAAGCAATTTTCAAGTTATTGAAATAATCATAACGAAACATTCCAAGTCTACACCAAATTATTGTATCACACAAACCATGTAAGATGTTACTCGAAAATTTTCACATGATCATCTTTTGAATTTCGTCGAGAATATAAGATGAACTTGGTTGAAGCGAAATCTTACCAACACATATTTCGAGAAATATGTAAGCGAGTTAACCACAACTCGAAATCTCAAATGTGCATAATCGAATACTATATATCAATACGACTTTTGTCTCAATATAGGAGATAGAGTAGAAATATACTTTCCAGGTGATATATGAGTTTTAGTCTCCACATACCTTTTGTTGATGAAGTTCCACAAGCTCTCCTTAGTAGTTCTTTTTCTTAAATTGATGAACGTCGTGAAGCCTAATGCTCAACTATACAATCTATCCTAGTCCGAGACATCACTATAAGTATACTAGAAATCAAGACTTATAATTTTGATCACTAACATTGACAAACAAGCTTGAGATAGCAACGCTTGCGAGTTCGACCGAGCGGTGCTTTCACATGGAGGCACATGATCAGACTCTTGGGTGAACTTTTCATCCCAGGAGATCTGCCTCTGGGGTGAAAAATACTCCTTCACTCAGTCTCCCACATGTTGCAAAAATCATTCATTCACTCAGTCTCTCACTCGATTTGGTAGAGAATGAGTTTTTTTTTTTTTTTTTTCAAAATATAAAATACTCATTCCATAGCCCTTGCTCTAATCAAGTTAATCTTTGGATTCCCATCCCATATAATCGGATTAAGAAGCTTCCAATAAATTCCTTATTATACGTATAAGACGTGAGTTATAACCCCAAAGGTGTCATTATCCATACACAAAAACTCCAACCAAACAAATTATGCACAAAAACCCCATTTGATTTAATCTATCTACAATACCCTTATGAGTTGTATTATGACCAACAAACCTAAAAAGAAAAACGTTCCCTCTTACACTTTGGTTTAACCACCACAAATCAGCAGGTCTTCTCCACCACAAGCCAGTACCACCACCACCAGGAACAACACAACCACCAAGTAGCAACACTACCATCCAACGCTAACATAACCACCAACTTGCAGCACCACCAACCACCACCAGCAACGAGTACCACCAATCACCACCACTAGCAAACAGAATAAACACCAACTACCACTAGCACCACCACCGACGAGCACCGCCACCAACCACCACCACTACCAACGAACTATCAACCACCAGGTCCATCACCATTACCAACGAACTACCACCACCAATACTATCACCACCCAGTAACCAGCCCCACTCACCATCACAAACCAGCACTACCACCAACTTGCAACACCACCACCAATACACCAACAATATTGGTTGCAACAATAAAAATTAGGTATAAAAATGATGAAACCAAATTTGATTTCAACATAAAATTTGTAAATTTGATGAAACCGGATTTTTCTGACATTTCACCAGCACAAAAATTGGTCTCAAAGTTGTTTAGTTTTGTAAAATTTGATGAAACCAAATTTGGTTTCATCATTTTTTCTGACATTTCACCAACACAAAACCCTAGTTTTGAAGCAATGATGATGTATCATTTTTATGATGATGATTTGTGACGATGATGATATGGAGGTGTTGGTGATGTTTGTAGAGGATAAAATGAGGAGGAGAAGGTGTTGTTAGTGGCGGATCTGGACAAATAGTTATGTTTGGAACCAATTTTGTTGGTGGTTTACTTACTATTTTTTTGATAAAACCAAATTTGGTTTCATCATTTTTTTGTCATTTCACCAACACAAACGTTGATTTAGACGATGTACCATCATTTGGTGATGATACATGTCAGAAGGAAGGGTTGGTGGTGGTTTCAAAGGATTGAAAGAGGAGGTGGATGTGTTGTTGGTGATGGATCTGGGAGTTGTGGTGGTGGTTGTAGAGGATATAAGAAGAAGAGGGAGGTGTTGTTGATTGAATATCTGGAGGTGCTGGTGGTGGTTGTAATGGATAGAATGAGGAGGTAGAGGTGTTGTTGATGGCGGATCCAAATATGGCAACAGGTTCGGTGGTGGTGTAGGAGAAAGAAAAGAAGATGTTGGTTGGAAAAGAGGAGGCGGAGGTGTTAGTGGTGGCATATCGGGGTATGGTAGTGGTTTTGATAGTGGCGTAGGATTAGGATGAGTTGTTGGTGTAGTGTGTGTGTGGGGTGGGGGATAAGAAAGATGCGTTAGAAGTATAAGAAGAAAGATAAGAAAGGATAGACATGACTTTTAAGAAATTACTGAAAACTAAATGTAAGCACTACAAATGAAAATGGGGGTTTTGTACCATTTTATGTTCAAATGGTTTTTATTTATAACAAATAATATGGCTAGATTTTTTGTACCTCAATCTTGGTCACCTTGGTGTTTTACTCCATGTTATGTTGTACGTAAGGAAAAAAGGGATATGAAATACAAAACTAGTAGTAAAACACCAAGGTGACCAAATTTGGAGTACAAAAACTCCGTTCAAATGTGGGATCCATTAAAACTCCATATTAAACAAAATTGATATAAAAAACCTAAATTTTAAAAATAGATACAAAAATCCCAAACAAAATTGGTTTCATCAAATTCTATGATGAAGTCAAATTTGGTTTCAACTTATTTTTGCCTATTTTCTATCATGAAATCAAAGATTTTAATGATGAAACAATAAGATTATGATGAAACCAAATTTTGGTGGTATTGTTTCTGGTTAGTGGTGGCGTCAATTGGTGGTGGTGCTTTTTATGGTGATGGTAGTGCTAGTATTTGCTGGTGGATATGGTGTTGGTTGCTAGTAGTGGTAGTTAGTGGTGGCAATGATGGTTATGAAGTTGATGGTGATGGGTGGTGTTGGTTGGTGGAGATGGTGGTGTCGGTATATATTGATGGTGGATACGGTGGTGGTGGTTGGTGATGGTAGTGGTGGCGGCGATGATAGTGTTGATGGTTGGTGATGATAGGATGGTGGCAGTGGTATTGTTTGTCATGTTAACGTTGATTGGTAGATGTTACTGGTTGGTGGTGGATAGTGACACTTTTGGAGTTTTTGTGTTACTTTTGTTATTTGGGGTTTTTATGTTACTTTTGTTTTGATGGGTTTTTTGTGGATGGATAGGGACACTTTTGGGTTATAACTCACGACCCGAATGAAATAAGCATAGCAAATACGTCAGACGCGCATAATTTAGGTATAACATTCCAAAACAACTTCTGGAAGTAAAAAAAAAAAGAAATCGTGAAACAAAATTGTTTTTGTTATAGATTTTGGCTTATATATCCAAACACGCTATTACACAATCGTTTTTCGATCCAAAGGAACTCATAATCCTAATGCCACTCACCAACTAAGCTTGCCGACGGAAATTAAAGGCTACCCACCATCCGTTCGTAACATTATATATAAATACAAACTGTACCCTAATATATACTAGGGTATCACCCAGGTCTTCGGCCTGGGCTCAACCTCTCGTGCGCCTTCGGTGCGTGGGACTTTATGATTTGGCCCGGCTATCAGCATGTCTGATCATTCTGGCTCGCGACGTCAAAATCCTTTCGTCTGGTGGATTATTTTATAGATAATGTACATCCATAAAAATAAAGCTACTATCCTTGAATTGTTTCCTTCTAAAAAAGACGCATGTTCCTTCCAAATACCTTGGCCTTCATTAAATAATTGAAGAACAATAGAGGTGCACAATGACGTTAATTAAATGTACGAAATACATGGATTACTTATAAATTGTTGTGGATGGTTTCAAAGTGGGCAAGGTCTGTATCATCTGGACTGGAATGAACTTTATTCAAGTATAGTTTGTACCCGCATTTTAAAATAGTTTCATTTTCACATTGCATTATAACTGGAAGGTAAATAAACTTAGGTTCTGCATTGAGTACTTGGCTCTGGGCGTCAAGTTTGGTTTCACGTCATTCTTATCATGCAAGACCAATACCATCCATTCTGGCCAACAAATTTTTTATAGATAGCCTTGCTATATTGCTAATGAGGAACTTATAGTCTGTCAAAGAGTTACTTGTTTCCAAAAATAAAAAGTTAAACAAACTATAAGACAGAAAAAGGAAAATCGAAATGGAAATCATAAATGACGGTAAACAGATACTCGAATTAAGTCAGTTTAGTACTGCAAACACATACTCGAATTAAGTTAGTTTAGTACTGCATGCTTTGCAAAGATAGAGAGATAAGCAGTAGAGATCAAAAAAAGTCCTCATCGAGATTGAAGAGAACGAACAAAAGTGAAGAAAAAAGAGAGACATAAATTTCCATTCAGGCGACAACAACTATAAATAACTACAGGAAGAGGTTGCAGAATTAACCAAATATAAAGTCCCACCACTTATATGGTGGGAAAAAACCACGAAGGTTCAAATGTTACAAACTTTTTAAGCAAATTACCAATTTCCATGTTTGGTACCATTACATTCCGGACAATGGTAAATGACAGTTAATGCAATCAAGCGAAATTAAATGAGGAAATAAATAACCAATTTGACACCAGAATTAAAAAGGATACTAAACAAACATCCTTTGAGAACATTTGAGAACTACTAAATTAAGGCATTGAATTTAAAATTTAACTATGAATAAATTGCATCTAATTTATTAACAAAATAGAGAAATTTCATGACACGACTCTCACCTACACAATAAGTGAGGAAAAACAAAAGCGCATAAATATAACTGCAATTGTTATCTCTAAATATCGCATAGACCGATGATGGATTTGTGAATGTGACAGCCGATGAGTTCTCTAGAATGTGTGCGCCTACCAACATGCAGTGATATTGCAGCAATATTGACACCCTGTAGCATCTTCAAAAAATAAGAGAAACAATATTGATCAACCAACATACAGATAGAAAGACACCAAAGCCAAAAATATACATAAACACAAAGAAAATATAACCACTTAGTGTTGTTACTTTCTTTGTAATTGATACTATTTCCTCCCTCCAATTTTCTTTGATGGATTACAACGAAACAATTGCCGCCATTGGTGTTTTAAGAGAATGATCCGAAGAGGGACACCAATGAATCCATTGCACATGGTAAGATCAAATTAGTAGTGATTGAAAAAAAAAAGCAACATCAAAATAAAGAAGAAGAAGTTACCAAGTTTAAACAATATATTTACTTTGAACGAAGTGTACAAAAATACTTGGATTATGAAGTTTTGATGTTTGAAGTGGAAAAATTGAAAAAGTATGCTACTCTGGATGAAGAGGAGATCACTGGCCTTCGGGAGGCCACTAAAACACCCAGCGTTACATAGAGAAAGATTAGAAGGGAAGCAGAGACTGTCAAGTTATGTATTAAGTCTCTCCAACTGCCTGCAACAATGTACAGAAATGTTTGGTATCCATACTCTTCTACTCCTTTCCTTAGTTAAACATACATTAAATTGATGCTTACACATAACTGTTTGATATCTCTTTGAAGATCATGCAATAGTCACTGGAATAGTTATTGTGGGAGTTCCATCCATAACCTTGGTCTGCATTTCATAAAAAGTTGGTCAAAAAAATGGATCAAAAACATATAACTTACATAATTTTGCCGGAGAAACCATTTACATGAATATTTTCGCTAAATAAATGAGAATAACAACAACTAAACGGAATGCGAACAGGAGGACCATAATCGTTTATAATCATTACCAACATTAGCTAAATCCACGGTTGAAGAACAATATTGAAAAAATTATAAGGAAGAAAAATCTCACCTTTGAGACTCCACCAACTTAAGGAAGACCACCATATCTCTTTCTTAATTTTTCAACTTAATCAGCATAAAATGGGATTGATGATTACCTGAACATACTGTTCATTATTACAATAAACTTTAGCATCATCATGGAACTTAATCAGCATATTTCTTTCTTCTATTCCGTTGTGGCATTGGTGGATTCCTCACTTTCACTCTCACCTGCAAAATTCACATCAACAAACCAACCTCAGTCTCGGCTAATGATGTCCAAGATGATGCCACAAACCCTCTCCTTCTACCTCTCTATATGGGTTATGGATTTTGCGAGACGATTTGTGGTAAAACTTAAGGTAAAGAGAGAAAGAATCCACAAACCCTCTACTACGGCCATTCAACAATGAAGAAGGCGAAAGAATTATTGAGCAGGAAAATATGCAGAGAGTTAAGTTTTTTTTGTTTCCATGAAACTGACTAATTACGGTTTCCACAGTTAGTGGGATAAGATTCGTATCTAACCGCTAAAGATTTGTACGCATGGCATAATTTTGAACAAATTTTAAGCGACAACTCTCCACGTATTGAAACTGCAAAAACAGAACCACCATGATTTGATTAGGTCGTGACACGTTTTGGTGTTAAAACTTTTTTCCAGACCTGAAACTTTTTGACCCATTTTCCACCAAAAGATCCAATACCCCATATCAAAAACGAACGACAGGATTTGTCTCAAGGACAACTGACAGTGGATGGCCAAAAAGACCACTTTGTTTTAGTTTATTGATTAGTTCATGAGCAAGACGATTTTAGAACTTTAACCACTCAAGTATGCATACGGGTACGCATACGTAAATAGCCGGTCTGAGTTTGGGTTCACCAGTATGCGAACGGGTATACATACCTTAATACACTTCCAAAACCTAGCAGAAATTCCCGGACCTATACCTTACGCAAGTACGCGTACCGGTATGTGTACTTGGTACCCGGGATTCCACAACTACAAGTACGCATACGGGGTATGCATACTATAGTTCTAAATTCCCGGTCATGGATCACGTACATGCAAGAATGCATACTATGTTCATAATCCAATAGTTCTAAACTCTATTTCAATCATTAAAACTTTCTTAGATGATGACAATAGCCGTTTTCACACACTATTAGCATCAAAGCAATTTTCAAGTTATTGAAATAATCATAACGAAACATTCCAAGTCTACACCAAATGATTGTATCACACAAACCATGTAAGAAGTTACTCGAAAATTTTCACATGATCATCTTTTGACTTTCGTCAAGAATATAAGATGAACTTGGTTGAAGCGAAATCTTACCAACACATATTTCGAGAAATATGTAAGCGAGTTAACCTCAGCTCGAAATCTCAAATGTGCATAATCGAATACTATATAGCAATACGACTTTTGTCTCAATATAGGAGATAGAGTAGAAATATACTTTCCAAGTGATATATGAGTTTTAGTCTCCACATACCTTTTGTTGATGAAGTTCCACAAGCTCTCCTTAGTAGTTCTTTTTCTTAAATTGATGAACGTAGTGAAGTCTAATGCTCAACTATACAATCTATCCTAGTCCGAGACATCACTATAAGTATAGTAGAAATCAAGACTTATAGTTTTGATCACTAACATTGACAAACAAGCTTGAGATAGCAACGCTTGCGAGTTCGACCGAGCGGTGCTTTCACATGGAGGCACATGATCAGACTCTTGGGGTGAACTTTTCATCCCAGGAGATCTGCCTCTGGGGTGAAAAATACTCCTTCACTCAGTCTCCCACATGCTGCAAAAATCATTCATTCACTCAGTCTCTCACTCGATTTGGTAGAGAATGAGTTTTTTTTTTTTTTGGTTTCAAAATATAAAATACTCATTCCATAGCCCTTGCTCTAATCAAGTTAATCTTTGGATTCCCATCCCATATAATCGGATTAAGAAGCTTCCAATAAATTCCTTATTATGCGTATAGGACGTGAGTTATAACCCCAAAGGTGTCATTATCTATACACAAAAACTCCAACCAAACAAATTATGCACACCATATCTCTTTCTTAATTTTTCAACTTAATCAGCATAAAATAGGATTGATGATTACCTGAACATACTGTTCATTATTACAATAAACTTTAGCATCATCATGGAACTTAATCAGCATATTTCTTTCTTTTATTCCGTTGTGGCATTGGTGGATTCCTCACTTTCACTCTCACCTGCAAAATTCACATCAACAAACCAACCTCAGTCTCGACTAATGATGTCCAAGATGATGCCACAAACCCTCTCCTTCTACCTCTCTATATGGGTTATGGATTTTGCGAGACGATTTGTGGTAAAACTTAAGGTAAAGAGAGAAAGAATCCACAAACCCTCTACAACGGCCATTCAACAATGAAGAAGGCGAAAGAATTATTGAGCAGGAAAATATGTAGAGTGTTAAGTTTTTTTTGTTTCCATGAAACTGACTAATTACGGTTTCCACAGTTAGTGGGATAGGATTCGTATCTAACCGCTAAAGATTTGTACGCATGGCATAATTTTGAACAAATTTTAAGCGACAGCTCTCCACGTATTGAAACTGCAACAACGGAACCACCAAGATTTGATTAGGTCGTGACACGTTTTGGTGTTAAAACTGTTTGCCAGACCTGAAACTTTTTGACCCATTTTCCGCCAAAAGATCCGATACCCCATATCAAAAACGAATGACAGGATTTGTCTCAAGGACAACTGACGGTGGATGGCCAAAAAGACCACTTTGTTTTAGTTTATTGATATAGCACGTGATTTTAGTCCGTCTTTTCTCTTTTTTGTGGTTAATACCCCTTGTGGTGGGGTGGGTGG
>NW_020622381.1:416034-524079 GCF_003573695.1 Papaver somniferum | reverse complement strand
GGGGGGGGGGGGGGGGGGGGGGGAATGCTAATTTATTACTACCTCGATTTATAATACAGCAAGTCCTGTCCGTCGCTGTGTGATCTGACTTATGCGAAAAATCTGATCAACTATTTGGAGTATTGATCCATTCGTTTGGAACTAAGAATTAGAACAGTGCCACTCTGGTTAAACCAAGAAACCAACGACAACAATCCCAGTAAACTACCAGTTACTCGGAAAATACGGTCTTACAGACAGAACATTTGCCGTGGTTAAAGGCAGCGGTGCTTACAAAAGGAAAAGAAATGAAACAAAGTTACATAAGGAACACACTGCTGAAGCGATACGCAACATACAAAAGAAGATGCTTCAAAAACCATTTACGTCCCTAGCAAGTGATCCCGATTGGCAATGATACTGTCAGTATAATTGCGCACACCTCTGAATCCTTCAATATTTCCACACCAAGTACTGAAGTTTTTCACTTGAAAAATCATGTATCAAAAGGAATGCCGTTAAAAAATCAAGTCGTTTCTACATCTTCTTATGTACCGTGATTAAAAAGACAAAAAGAGGCTTCTTTACACTATCCTTATTGTTCACACCATAGACAAGTGGTTAGAGTACTCAACACAGCAATCAGTACTAGCTTAATTAAATCACATCCTCCTCCTCCTATGCGGGCCTGCCTGGTTACAAGAATGTTATAACACGTACGATACGGGGGTTACATGATGAGTCGTCTCTTTTCTTCTTATCCATTCCTGCCCCATTCCATCAAAAAAAAAAAAAATCCTGCCCCAAGCTTCTCCAATGGACTTGCACATGGCTGGAGCTATTTGTCACCCACGGTCGCCATCATTGGAAAACAAAATTGACTGTTCGGAAGGAAAAGTTATTCATCTCCATCTTTTTAATAGAGAATTTAAGTTAGTTGAACAATGTTGGCGTGTTTGGATGCGCCCTCAGAAGTTGCTTTAAAAAGTCAGAAATCTGTTTTTTTGTGAATCAAAATAGTTTTGCTTCTGACTTCTACTTCTGGAGAAGCAGAAGTCAAAATCCATAAGTTATTTTTTAACTTCTGAAAATAAAAAAGTCAGAAATTAATTTAGGTAAACAATTCAGAATGACTTCCAGAAACAGGAAAGTTAACTTTTTGTGAAACAAAATGTTTTTGCTTCTGACTTGTGCTTCTGACTTTTACTTCTGGAGAAGCAGAAATCAGAAGCAGAATTGTATCTAAATGCGCTATTAAACTGCCTCTACCGTCTGGGCGCATTCTTAATAAAACAATTCTATCATGTTCCCTCCCATTATACCTACTCATACCAGTTTTCACCTTCTCATCTACGTACACTTTTAATCGGTAAGCGATGATTTAAATTGCTTTCAAGGGTGTGTTACTAATAAAATTACCAAATTTCCGTCACAAGGAATGCTAGCTAGTTAGACTGACCGAGCAAAGCGAAGGAGGGTTCTATATACGGTGACTTTGTGTCAACGTGAAGCATGACTTTTTTTTCCAATTTAACACAAAAAGATTGGATTTGAGTGACCTGGAAATTTCCAAATTGTCCCTCCCTTTTATTCCAATTACTATCAGGGGGTTATTCCACGGGGGAGTTTAATATATTTTGAATCTTGGGGATTTTGAGGGAGTGTAAGAGAGTATAGGGAGTTTGAGAGAATTTGGTGTTTTGAGTGTAGGGAGTTTGAGAGACTCTCCTAAAATCTCTACACTTTTGAGAGATTTGTAGTGAGGCAAAACTACATTATAAACTCCCTAGAACTCCCCAAAACAAACCAACTCCATAGCACTCTAGTTTTTACCACTAACAGGGAGTTCAGGAGTTTCTTTCAAACTCCTCCACGACTAACGGGGTTTTCTAGGGAGTTTGAGAGACTCTTCTAAACTCTCACACGACTAACGGGATTTTGAGAGACTCCTTCGAACTCCCCCACGACTAACTGGTAAAAATTGAACTACACTCAACTCCCCCGAGGACTAACCCCTGATACTCCTCATGTATCCTATTTTTTCAGGGGTATAATTGGCAACCAAACTTTAATATAACATATCTAAAAATCCGTGTTTTGGAATTTTACAAATTTTAGCTCGTTTGGATACACATCCAGAAGTTACTTTTTGACTTCTGAAAGTAAAAAAGTCAGAAGTTAATTTGGATAATAATTTCAGAATGACTTTAGAAACAGAAAAGTTAACTTTTTGAGAAACAAAATGTTTTTTACTTCTGACTTCTGTTTCTGGCTTTTACTTTTGGAGAAGCAGAAGTCAGAAATAGAATTGTATCCAAACGCGCTATTAAATTGTCTCTAGGCGCATTCTTAATAAAGCAATTCTATCATGTTCCCTCCCATTATACCTACTCATACTAGTTTTCACCCTCTCATTTGCGTACATTTTTAATCGGTAAGCGATGATTTAAATTGCTTTCAAGGGTGTGTTTTTAATAAAATTACCAAATCTCCGTCACAAGGAATGCTAGCTAGTTAGGCTGACCGACCGAAGCGAGGGAGGATTCTATATATGGTGACTTTGTGTCAATGTGAAGCGTGACTTCATTTTTCCAATTTAACACAAAAGAATTGGATTTGGGTGGTGTGATGTCATACCCTGTAAATTTCCAAATTGTCCCTCCCTTGTATTCCAAATACTATAACTCGTTATGTATCTTATTTTTCAGGGGTATAATCGTCAACCAAACTTTAATATAACATATCTAAAAATCCGTGCTTGGAACATTACAAATTTTATCTCGTTGGAATGGTCTTAAAAAGCTCTACGCAATGAGTACAAACAACAATATCAAATTTAGAGTTTTTACCAAAATTCGGAGATGTTTATCATTTTAGTCACAATTTTCGAAAATTAAATGTATATTCATTATGCAAACCACCACGAAGGATACATAATACTTTATGCAGTTATATATTGGTTTATGCATCTACTAATTTTCTGTTTCAGAAAAAGTGATATTTTCACCCGTGTCAAGAAAAATAATACTTTCGCGACGTGTCAGGAAAAATGATACTTTCGCGAGTGTCACGAAAAATGATATTTTTACGTCGTGTCAGGAAAAATGATACCTTTCCGCCGATTTCTTCGGTCGGCCGTCCCACCGTAGTAGCGGTTATCTAGTTACTTATATGAATGGGAATCCCATTGAAATCCTGCATTATGATACGTAGATATCCATCCAATTCATAGCGTAAGAATCCCAATTAGAAAAGATTGATTTTTTGGATAGTAATGAGAGACGACTGTTGTAGAAGTTAGGACTAACATACATGAAATGTCACTAAATACTTTGAAAAAGGTAAAACCAATAAACCAACTAAAGCACAAGAGAACATTCCTGTTTGTAAAAGTTTGAAAGAGAGCTCCACTGGCACTTCTCCAAATTTAGAAACCTTCAAGACATGCACTACTGACCAGTATGATCTCTGTATAACCTAAAACAGACACTAATTAAATGCTAGCAGTTACCTTTGTACTCTCCGCCTCTCCTACTTCATACATTTTCTCTTATAAAAATCTGTTGGCATATATGTTTTAAAATAATTATTTTGTACATTTATATCAACAATTCGAGCTTGGCCTAGTGGTTAAACATTTTAGGTCCGGAGGGATAGGTCTCAGGATCGAATCCTACCCCTACTAATGAGTGTATATATATAAATAATATATATAACATTAGTCCGGGAACGGGGCCTTGGGGGTCTTGGGAGGTCTCTTGAATTTGGAAAGTAGTTTTTGCTCCTTTTTAAAAAGTTTTTTTTTTCAAAACGTTTTCACAGGTTTTAATTACATATTAAATAGTATTTATTCTGGCATAAATTACTTGACCGTTTTTGGACTGTTACACAGGATTTTATGGAGACAATTAAAACCAAAATTTATTCCCATTAATTTTGTCTTAATTGCGAAGGCTATAATAAGCCAGTTTTGAGAAACAGAAAAGTAAGAGTTTTCCATATACTGTTTTTGTGAATCAAGAGACCAAGTTTTTTCTGAGCAAGATTAAAAGAGTGAGAGTGATCGATCACTCACTGTGTGCGTGAGAGATCGACGAGAGTTTTTCTCGGCTGTTTTATCCTGGGGACGTTGTGACAAAGAAAGACTGCTTGCACAAAACTCAAGGCAGAGCCACAAAACGTCTTAAAGAGAGCGACCTGGTCGTGACTCTGCCGCAATCCAGTTTTTGTGTTTAACCTTTGTTTTGCAGGAGTGAAATCAACAATAGTTCTAACAATTTTAAGACGTGTCTTTCTGCCATGGAATCTGAAAAGAAAACCGTTGCTGATATCAACAAGCCGTTCAAGTTTGAAGGACTTCATTTCAGAAGATGGAAGCTAAAGTTGTTTTTCTACCTCAAACTGATGAAGTTGCACATGATGGTGGACTCCATCAAACCAGCTAATCCACAAGATGCAGAAGCTGCGAAAAAAGCAACTTCAGCTGCAACAATTGCAACTCCTCAACCAACTGAAGAACCTGTTGAGACCCAAACTGCCGAAGAAAAACAAAAAGCCTATGAAAAATGGATTGATAATGACTTTGATTGCAAAAACTATATTTTAAATGCTTTGTCTGACGATTTATACGAATATTACTCTACATTTGATACTGCTAAAGATGTGTGGGATGCCTTACAGAAGAAATACAATACTGAAGAAGCCGGATCAAAGAAATATGTTGTAAGCCGCTACCTGAGATATCAAATGGTGGATGAAAAATCAGTCGTTGCTCAGGCTCATGAACTTCAGAAAATAGCTCATGAAATTATGACGGAAGGTATGAAAACTGATGAACAATTTCAAGTATCTGTATTGATTGATAAATTACCCCCATCTTGGAAAGATTTTCGTAATACGTTGCGTCATAAAACTAAAGAGTTTTTTCTTGAAAGTTTGATTTCTAAGCTCAGGGTTGAAGAGGAAGCACGGAAACAAGACAGAAAGGAAGAGATTCTTATCGTTTCCAACAATAAGAATCAGACTCAACCGAGTTTGAAACCTAAGAAAAAACCAATGAAACCTGACCAGAACCAAAGGAAAGCAAAACCTAATCAAAACAAGAACCCACACCCATCCAAGAGATTTCAGAATTCTGATTCTGAGTTCCTTTGTTATGCCTGCGGTAAACCAAACCACATGGCTAGGGATTGCAGGAATAACAAAGGAAAGAATAACGCACAAGCTAATGCTGCTGAAAGCATTATAATTGCCATGGTTTCTGATCCAAAGATTCACATGGTTGGTGGAACCGATGGGTGGTGGATAGACCGTGGTGCTTCGCGCCATTGTTGTTTTGATAAGTCCATATTTAAGATATATGCAGAAATCAATGATAAGAAAGTGTTGTTGGGAGACTCCCATACCACTAATGTGAAGGGTTCTGGTACGGTAGAACTGAAGTTTACTTCTGGGAAGACAATTATGCTGAAAGATGTCCTCCACACTCCAGAAATGAGAAAGAATCTTGTTTCCGGCTATCTTCTCAACAAGGCTGGGTTGTATCAAACTATTGGATCTGATGTTTACACAATTACTAAAAACAGAGTGTTTGTAGGAAAGGGTTATGCTGCTGATGGAATGTTTAAGCTTAATGTTGAAATGAATAAAATTACATCTTCTTCTTATATGGTGTGTACTTTTAATGTTTGGCATGCTAGACTTTGTCATGTGAACAGTAGATCAGTAGATACCATGAGCAAGCAAGGTCTTATTCCAAAACTTTCCATGCATGATTTTGAAAAATGTGAATCTTGTAGTCAAGCAAAAATAACCAAGAGTTCCCATAAATCTGTAGTTAGAGAATCTGAGCCTTTAGAGTTAGTGCATTCTGATTTGGGTGAATATGAAGGTATATTAACCAGAAATGGAAAAAGATATGTGATGACTTTCATTGATGATTATTCTAATTATACCTATGTTTACTTGCTAAGTTATAATAATGAGCTATTGAAAAATTCAAGGTTTTTATTTCTGAAGTTGAAAATCAATTTGGTAGGAAAATTAAGAGATTTCGTAGTGATAGAGGAACTGAATATGATTCTAAACCATTCACTGAAATTTATGAATCTTCTGGAATTATACATGAAAAAACTGCTCCTTATAACCCTGAAATGAATGGAAAAGCTGAAAGAAAGAACCGTACTTTTACTACTCTTGTAACTGCATGTTTGTTGAGTTCTGGTGCTGCCCCTCATTGGTGGGGAGAAATTTTGTTGACTGTTTGTTATGTTTTGAATCGTGTTACAAATTCAAAAACTAAAATTTCACCATATGAACTTTGGAAAAACAGAAAACCAAATGTATCTTATTTTAAAGTATGGGGTTGTTTGGCTTATGTTCGTATTCCTGATCCTAAAAGATCAAAACTAGCTAGTAAAGCTTATGAATGTGTTTTTGTTGGGTATGCTCAAAACAGTAAAGCTTATAGATTTTTTGATCTTAATAATAAATTTATTATTGAATCTATTGATGTTGATTTCTTTGAAGATAGATTTCCTTTTAAATCTAGAAATAGCGGGGGTTCTCTACCTAGTACGAGTTCTGAACTTAGAATAGAGGAAGATAGAACTGCAGAAACTAGAGACGCTGAAATTGAACCTAGGCGTAGCAAAAGGGCTAGGATTGCGACAGATTATGGTTCTGACTTTGAAGTCTATACCCTAGAGGAAGACCCTTCTAGTCTTCAAGAGGCACTTAATTCTCCTGAATCCGTTTTTTGGCAAGAAGCCATAGATAATGAAATGGACTCCCATAATCTTAATGGAACTTGGCACCTAGCAGATTTACCCCCTGGTTGCAAAGAAATAGGTTGTAAATGGGTACTTAAAAGGAAGTTGAACCCTGATGGTACAGTAGACAAACACAAAGCTAGGTTGGTAGCTAAAGGATATAGACAAAGAGAAGATGTAGATTTCTTTGATACTTATTCTCTTGTTACAAGATTGACTTCTATTCGTGTTTTGATTGTTGTTGCTGCTGTGCATAATCTTGTTGTTCATCAAATGGATGTTAAAACAGCTTTTTTGAATGGTGAATTAGAAGAAGAAATTTACATGGAACAACCTGAAGGTTTTGTTGTTCCTGGTCAAGAACATAAAGTGTGTAAGTTAGATAAGTCATTGTATGGTCTGAAACAAGCTCCTAAGCAATGGCATGAAAAATTTGATAACTTGATGACTTCACATGGTTTCAGAATTAATGAAAGTGACAAATGCATATACTATAAGTTTGAAAATAATACATGCATCATGATTTGTTTGTATGTGGATGATTTGCTGATTTTTGGTTCAAACTTGTCTGTGGTTGAAGAAACTAAGAATATGCTTAAGTCTAACTTTGAAATGAAAGATTTGGGTGAAGCTAGTGTAATTCTGGGAATTAAGATTACTAGAACTAATGATGGCATTTCTTTGGATCAGTCTCATTATATTAAAAATATTTTAAAGAAGTACAACTATTTTGATTGTAAACCTGTGAGTACTCCTTTTGATGCTAGTGTTAAACTGTTTAAGAATACTGGTGATATCATTAGACAATCTGAATATGCTAGTATAATTGGTAGTCTTCGTTATGCAACTGATTGTACCATACCAGACATTGCATATGCAGTGGGGGTTTTATGCAGGTTTACCAGTTGTCCTGGTTTGGAACACTGGAATGCAGTTGAGAGGGTTATGCGGTATCTTAAAAAGACCGTTAACCTAGGATTACACTATAATATTTCCTGCATTCCTTGAAGGATACAGTGATGCTGATTGGAACTCTCTTTCAGATGACTCCAAGTCCACTGGTGGATATTTGTTTAATATTGTTGGTGGCGATGTGTCTTGGAAGTCAAAGAAACAGACAATTCTGGCTCAATCTACGATGGAGTCTGAATTGATAGCACTAGCAGCAGCTAGTGAAGAAGCAGGATGGTTGAGAAACTTGCTTTCTCAAATTCCTGTATGGGATAGACCGGTACCAGCTATTATGATCCATTGTGATAATGAAGCGGCAATTGCAAAAGTACATAACTGTTTTTATAACGGTAAGAATCGACAAATGCGTCGAAAGCACAGTACAGTTAGGGAGTTTTTCACAACTAGTGTTGTACGTGTGGACCATGTTAGGTCGGAAGAGAACTTAGCTGATCCTTTGACGAAAGGATTAGCTAGGGAAAAGGTATTATATACCTCTAAAGGCATGGGACTTTTGCCCACTAGAAGTTGAGTCATTTTGTGATGGATACCCACCTAGAAATAGGTTCAAAGGGAATAACGATTCACAAATGATATGGAGATAGAATCATGCATCTTTCCCATGGCATGATATCCTGAAGCGGGTTAAGGTTGAGTTCTTTAACTCATAATGAAGTCTATAGCTCTGTATAGAGTGGGGTACCAAGCTACAGGAGTACTTTTGATAGACTCACCTATGTAAATGAGAAAGTGTGGTCGCTTTCTATGAGAACATGGGAAGTTCTCTAGAACATTCATTGAAACTAGGATAGGCACAAGGCCGTAATGTGCTGGCATTTAGGACTTTACTCTTAGTATAGTTGTGTGTGTATTAAGTAATTCGTTCTCTCCATAGAGTTCAAAGACATATGTTCACTCTGTGTCAGAGTTCGGAGAATTTAATACTATGTAAAGGTTCAAAACCGAAAGGTACCTTTGCTTATGCACATAACTATACGGATCTTGCTCAATGATTTTAAAAATATAAGTGGGGGATTGTTGGCATATATGTTTTAAAATAATTATTTTGTACATTTATATCAACAATTCGAGCTTGGCCTAGTGGTTAAGCATTTTGGGCCCGGAGGGATAGGTCTCAGGATCGAATCCCACCCCTACTAATGGGTGTATATATATAAATAATATATATAACATTAGTCCGGGAGTGGGGCCTTGGGGGTCTTGGGAGGTCTCTTGAATTTGGAAAGTAATTTTTGCTCCTTTTTAAAAAGTTTGTTTTTTCAAAACGTTTTCACAGGTTTTAATTACATATTAAATAGTATTTATTCTGGCATAAATTACTTCACCGTTTTTGGACTGTTACACAGGATTTTATGGAGACAATTAAAACCAAAATTTATTCCCATTAATTTTGTCTTAATTGCGAAGGCTATAATAAGCCAGTTTTGAGAAACAGAAAAGTAAGAGTTTTCCATATATTGTTTTTGTGAATCAAGAGACCAAGTTTTTTCTGAGCAAGATTAAAAGAGTGAGAGTGATCGATCTCTCACTGTGTGCGTGAGAGATCGACGAGAGTTTTTCTCGGCTGTTTTATCCTGGGGACGTTGTGACAAAGAAAGATTGCTTACACAAAACTCAAGGCAGAGCCACGAAACGTCTTAAAGAGAGCGACCTGGTCGTGACTCAGCCGCAATCCAGTTTTTGTGTTTAACCTTTGTTTCGCGGGAGTGAAATCAACAATAATTCTAACAAAAGCCATTTGTCTTTGCTTCTTCTTTCCCTCAAGAAAATTTTTACATAATTTTTCAGAGTTCTGTTCTGCTACACAGAATTATTGTTCCTAGTGAACGGATTGTAAGAAACTATGTGCATAGCAGTGTTTATTTGGCTAGCTCACCCACTCTACCCGTTCTTTCTCTTGCTCAACAGAGATGAATATCATGACAGGTACGTATTGTTTAATCTTTCCCTCTCCCAAATATATGCATATTTTTGCTGGGCCTCACGTTTGTTAATATTTGTTTTGGTTTAAAATATGAGAACAGACCTACTGAGCCAGTATCATGGTGGGGTGATGGAGATATATTGGGCGGAAGGGACGAAGTTGCAGGAGGAACATGGTTGGCCTGTACAAGAGGAGGCAAAGTAGCATTTATCACCAACGTTTTGGAGTCTCTTACTCTACCTGACGCAAAAAGCAGAGGAGAATTGCCGGTTCGTTTCTTGAAGGTAAATATGATTCAAAACAAAAGTATTTCCAAGGTCACCTTCGGCAACATATTCATTTTGCATATTGGTTGTTACCATTTCGTTATTTTCTTTCTTTCAATCATCTTAAGCAACTGATTGAAATAGCTAGTTTCAGATCTGAATATGCTTGGGTTTAGAACCAGTTTGGTTTTACTAACTGGATTCTGCAAGATCTCATCACTGTTGCTAAACGATTATTGATTTCAGAGTACAAAGAGCCCAAGGGAGTTCGCCGAGGAAGTGCTAAAAGAAGCAGATCAGTATAATGGGTTTAACCTAATATTAACTGATCTTTATGGAAAACCATGATTTATGTCTCTAATAACAGACCCAAAGGAGAAGCCAACTCACTTCAAGAGGTTTCATCAGGAGTTCATGTACTCTCAAATGCCAAGTTGGATTCTCCTTGGCCTAAGGTTGTATCCACAATATATTTTGACTGACATTTCAATACAACCTACTGCAAGAGTATTCTGACTACTAACCGCTCAAATTACAGGCCCGAAGTCTACGTCAGAATTTCAACAAACTACTCAGACAATATGGTGAAAAAGAACTCCCTGTAAAAGACATGGTTGAAGAACTTATGGAAGATACAGCCAAAGCTGATAAGAGCAGATTACCAAAAATTTGTGCACCAGACTGGGAATACAAATTAAGCTCCATCTTCGTTGAAACCGACACTCCTCTGGTAACTAAAATTAACTCAAAAAGTTTGTTTGGAAATACATGTTCCAAACAAGAAAAGTTTCATTGAAAGTGTTTTTTTATCTTTCACCTAATGTAGGGATGCTATGGAACACGAAGTACCGCAGCACTGACAGTTAAAACAAGCGGCGAAGTAAGCTTCTATGAAAAGTACATAGAGAACGAAACATGGAAGGAACACACTGTCAGTTATCAAATAGAGTGATTCCGTGGAACAAAATCCCTTTGCCATTTCTTGTCTCTTGAAAAAATCCCACGTGTGGATGGTTGCGAGGAATATGAGAGACCAATAAGTTTTCTTTGTGCAACTTTGATATAAAGTATTAAGAATTAACCGAAAAAAAGAAATAAAGAACTAAAGATTTGAATGAACTTTCTCTTCATTTATATCACGGGATTCGTCAAATTGCTCCCAAATTTATGCTCAAACCCCTAGTCAAATACCCTTTAATCATGTAACTAATATCAATAAATGTAAGTGAAACCAAATTCATATTTGAGTTTCTCAAGTCTACATCTAAAAGATCACAAACAAACCCATTATCAAACAATTCAAATGGCATACTAAAATGCAGACGTAAGAAACCAGGCCAGGTCTAAATCAACAACGATCCAAATGACCGCTTGTGCACCCTTTTAAAGAAAATGCATGCAGACGCGTTTCAGAATCAGTGCCTTGACCTAGATGCAGCACGTCTGGCCTCATCAGGTGTAGAAGGGAAAAGCTCAACGTACCGCGAACCCATGGTCATCTTGTCCTTGCACATAGCTCTTTTAGCCTCATCAGTGGAAACAAACTCCACATATGCTTCACCAGTGGCTTTTCCATCAGCACGACATGCAAGATGTACACTATCCTCGACAAGGTCGAAATCACCAAAGAAGTCCAAAATCTCAGACTTGGTGGCAGAGAAAGGAAGACCTCTTAGCTTGAGAATCTCCGTGTATTCCAACTGATCCTTGTCAACGGACCTCCTCTTACTAGAGCGAGGAGGAGGACTTCCACGGTACTCATCATAACTACCTTCATAGTTCATCTCAGCTGAGATAGCATGGTAATAGTCTTGCTTATTGCACCTGAAAACCTCTACATACCTTCTGCCCATGTTCTGATGGTCCTTTTGGAGCGCGACCTCGGACTGCATAGTATTTGAAAATACAACAAACGCCTCCCCAGAGAATCGTCCATTTTTGTTCACAAGAAGACAGTCAATAATGTCTAACCCACCAAAGAATTTGTATACGTCGATGTCGGTGCAATTGAATGGGAGACCCCTGAGACGAACAACTGGAAAGGTAAGATTCCACCCACCACCATAGCTGCTGAAAGGCTGGTAGCTGCTAGCACCGGCGTTCACTGGAAAGTACGGATTTGATTTGATCATTCTTTGTCTCTTTGAGCCGACCCCACACCCATCCGAAACCCCCCCGCTCCCCAACATTGCCCTTCAGATATTCAATCCCAAAAAAAGAAGGAAAAATAATCCCCCACACTCAACCCTGTTAATAAAACCAGACCCAACCCGCGATATCCTAATACCTAGAGTTAATACTAACGGTTACCAACTACAAGTAAAAGGCACGACACAGTATATGCAATCTCTGAGATGGGGTGCCCCTGCATCTTGAGGGGCAAGGGGTTCATGCTATATCTCCCAACTCAGAGCAAAGAGCAGTACTATTAAAATAAAATGGTAATCATAACAACATTCACGGCATCATGCGAGCAAACTTAACAAGATTTATACTGCGTATTTTTGTTACCCTAACCCTAGATTCTACAAGTGACAGGAACAAATTTTATCAAAAATCACAAAATTCGCAGCCCTAGATTCTACCCAAGATTAATCACACAATGGATTAATCACACAATGGATTAATCATATCATGATCAACAAACAAAACCAAACAAAAGACTTCAAAACCCTGAAAATTAAACAAAAACAAACATTGAATTTGGTAAGCTTACCCTCTTGATCCGTACATGGTGTTGAGACGTTGAAGGATAATTTCCTCTCTGATTTTCCCCCTGATTGAAAACAGAAGCCTGTAGATTTTGGATGAATTTTGTTTGCAATCTTTTTTTCTTTCTGGCCAAAGAAGAAAACCCTAATGAAGTTGTCTTGTTCGTTCTATCGCCCGCCTCCTTTATTATTTTTGCTAATTTATTTTTCTGGAAAATAAATAAATGTAAACAGGTGTCTTCTGTCGTGCGAGGAATAGTCACAAACTCGCGTTTTCACCGTGAAAACCTCCTTATATTTGTTCTTTTTCTTTTTAATCTTTTAGCAAATATTTGAGCCAACCAAAAGTAAAAGGAAAATTTTAGACCGTCCATCCAACCGCACCAAGACTGGTGTACATATTCGTCTATGAGAACGTGAACGCAGGTGTATATTGAATAGGGCCATCGTACCTCGCACTAATGTCAAGCTGGTGGTATTTGGACTTCGAATAAAACCGTAAATGAGGAATCGTCAACCGAGTCGGCACGTTTTCCGCCGTGTGATCAAAAACCTATTTTATTTTCATGGGCCTAAAATATATTTTAAACTTTTTTTTTTCTTTTTTTTTAAGGAAAAAGGGACATTAAAGAGCCCGTGTATTAAAACTAACTCAATAATTGAGGTCTGAAAGGATACACGAGGGTGGAGAATTATCATTCCACCAACTACTTACATGATTATGCATTACAGATTGGCACAAAGAATGAGCCAAAACTATTTGTACTTTTTGGACCATAAATAAACTTCACATCAACAAAATATTTAGCATCATCTTTAATCTATCGAATAACAGAGTTGATGCTCCATGGGATGTTACTTATGTCACCTAAAACAGCATATGTGACATTGCATCACCCTCGATTATGATCTTGTTGAAGACAAATCTTCTCTCCAACTCCAAGCCCAGTCTGCAAGCTATGGTCTCAGCCAATAAAGAAGAGGTAGCATCAGAAGTAATTGTACCACAACCCAAAAACAGGCCGTTCTGATCTCTAGTTACTGCCCCTGCTGCCCCATTATTTGTAAGGCTGCACAAGGGCCGGTACAGTCCGGTTTTCCTATGGAACCGGTCCATGTACCTGATGTTGACCGGTACCTCATTTTGAGGACCGGTACCTGTAAGACCGGTCCGGTTCTATACCGGTACAGGGTTTTTACCTGAATTTTCAGACACACAGTAATAGGTTGTTCAAAGTGCAAACTCAAAATACAAAAACTGATTGTTCAAAGTTCAACATTACAACTGAGTTCAAAATAAACAAAGGTTTAAAACAACATTACACATTTCAGTTCAAAGTTCAACATTACAAAATAGTAAAAACAACATTTCCATAAGTCCGCGGCAAGAAATGAAATGTCATCTTGTAAAGCATCCAATATAACTGCAACAGGCAACAAAAAAGGATGGGGCACTTCTCAAACAATGGCATTCGCTGCACTTGCAATCTTAGACCACAAATCTCACTGACATGGAGTTTACTTCAAGCATCTAGCAGAGAATCTCATATGGCTGCAACACGCAACAAAAAAGTAAAACAAGAAAGTACCAAATTACCAATACAAGAAAACTTGAAAAGTAAGTACTATTATTGCTTGAATATCAAAATGTCAGACCAATTAGAACCTAATTCTTACTCTAACTCACTATTTTATTAACATCTAACCATCTGACTAATAAGAACAACACCTTCTCTTCCTAATCTCAAAGCAATTATTAATGGACTAATCAAAGAACTCTTTGATGTCTATGTGCATCCACTCCCAATGAGACAAGAGCGGGGATAAATCAATTGTTTGTTTCGTGTAATCCAGTAGTATGAATCCGAAGGTAAGGGCCATTTTGCTTGTTGCCATACATGTGTTTAGTTCATATATTACATATAATTTCATCTTCATTGATCTCAGGTTACGCTACGAAGCATACTAAGAGTAGTTAGACTTGGTTGTTGAAATTTAAAGCTTATCTTGCAGTTTTACTAGATGTAGTAGCTATTGGAATCATTTCATGAACTACTTGGAATCAGTTTTACTAGATGCAGTACTGCATCATATCAATTCATTTTGTACCCAAGTAAAAACCCTAATTTAATCTCAAATCAAACCCTAGTTCAATCTCAAATCAAACCCTAATTCAATCTTAATATTAACAGAACAAGGGTTTACAAAAAAGTAAAAAGTCTAAATCAATCTCAAATCAAACGATTCAAATCCTAAATCAATCCATGAGAGTTACAAAGATTGAAATAAATCGAACAAGAAGAAGAAGAAGAATTACCTGACTCAATCAGAGATGGTGAAGAAGAAGAAGAAGTGAACCCTAAACAAATCGAACTCAGTTAGAGTCATAGAGAGACTGTTGCTCGAAGAGGAAAATAGAAGAAGAAAACCGATGAATGAAAGTTAGTCTCGATATATATTAGGATTCATATACCTAGGATGGACGGATATGATTGAAAAATGATAAAGATCTCAACGACTCTAATTAACCGGAACATTTGGTCCGTTACAGGCCGGTGCTTCCCCCATAACCGGTGCTTGTACCGGTCTACTCCGGTTCTTAATCTTCAGTCCCGGTCCCTGTACTGTTTGCTCCGGTACCGGTTCGGTTCCAGGCCGGTACAGGTACAACTGACCGGTTCCTGTGCAGCCTTAATTATTTGGGATAAAGGCAGAGTTTACATTAATTAATTTTAATGTAGTTTCTATGAGGAGGTTCCCATATTCTAGTCCTGCAAAATTGAACATCGTTTCTCATATTGGTTTCATCTTCAGCCATGCACATATTAAAGTCTAGGTGTGCATTCCTAATAATCAACATCTCCGAGAAAGTTGCTTCCGGGAATATAATATTATTCATCATCTTCCAAAGGTTCCAGATAAGACACAGTTTCAAAATGAAACTGTGATTAATATTTTCTTCCATCCAACTTATTATGATCTGATTAACACTAACCTCCGGGAAATTAACAGACAGATCCAGACGAGCATTATTCAACACCATTCTCGACCTTGGGAAAAAAAATAACAAGTGAAGGATAGTCTCTTCATGTTGTTGACAAAACGGACAAGCAGAGTCAATATTTGGGACGAACTTGCTGATGTTGTGTTTCACTGCGATTCCATTATGAAGCATCTTCCATATGAATATGTGAATCTTTGGTAAGAGATTAGAGAAAGACCAAAATCTCTTCCAAGGGAATGCAACCAAAGATGAGGAGGAAGGACGATTATTCATTAAACCCTGATAACAAGATTTAGTAGTGAATTTACCCGAAGCATTACCTGTCCAGATTAACTTATCTTCGGAGTCCACTTCTGAACTTAAATAAATTGCAGTAATACACTCAACAGTTTCAGATGGGAATAATTCACGTAACAGAGGAACGTTCCACGACCTTGAATGAGTAATTATTAAGTCGGAGACATACTGAATATCACCCGGAAGAGAAGAATGATTGCTGATTAAATGATCTAATTGATGAACTAGCCATGGATCCTTCAAAATGTGAATCTTATCACCATTAGAAACTTGTCAGAAAACCTTATTCTCAAGATGGTGTCTAACCTGAAGTATACTACACCAAATAGCATAGCATTTTTCAGGTTTATTTACAGTCCAAAAAGAAACATCCATGATATATTTCACATCTAGCAACTGAACCCACATTGCTTCCCTGTCATTCTAGGAACCACCAAGCTAGCTTACAAATCAAAGCTAAATTCATCAACTCCATGTTCCTTATCCCTAACCCACCACAGTCTTTTCTGAGTTCTAATTTTTCCTAGTTGATGAAGTGCAGTTTACTCTCATCAGAACTATCACCAGAAAGATCTTATTATTTTCTCCAAGTCATTAGTGACACCTTTAGGAAGCAGACAGTATCCCATAAAGTGAACGGGAATTGTTGATGACGAAGATTTCACTAAAACTGATCTTCCTGCAGAATTGACAAAGTGGAATCTCCATCCCAAAAGCTTGTCGAAACACTTTTCTGCGAGAAAACTAAAACTTGAGATTTTGTAGTATGATTTTAAAGGGTAAATACCCAAATATTTCTCCTCCACGGTCATCTCCCTGACACCCAAATCCTTTATTGTTGTTTTCTTCCTAAGAGAAGGAATACCTTTGCAGAAGTAAATAAAGGATTTATCATAGTTAATCATCTGCCCCGACATACCACAATATTCCTCCAAAAGCTTCATAAGATTCCTTACATTTACTCTTGTATTCTCACCAAAGAAGAATAAGTCATTTGCAAACATCAAGTGTGATATTATTGGAGTCCATCTATTAATTTGATATCCTTGATAGAGACCTTGTTGTTCATATTGTTTCATCAACAGAGATAACCCTTGAGAAAAAATAACGAATAATGTAGGGGAAAGTGGGTAGCCTTGGCGAATTCCTCTTTCATTCTTGAAGAAGCCTTGAGGAGCTCCATTGATGTTAATTGAGAAGGAAGCAGTAGAAACACAAGCAATGATGAGAGAATGAGCATTACCTGCAATTCCCATAACCCTTAACATATCTAATAGGAACTTCCAATTAACTCTATCGTATGCTTTTGCCATGTCAACTTTAAGAGCAAAATGGTCATTGATGGCTCTAGAATTATTCATAGAGTGTAACAGCTCTTTTGCAATGATGATATTATCAAGGATTTGACGTCCCGGTACAAAAGCATTATGAGACCAGCAAATAAACTCTTTCAAATAAGGCTTAATTCTGTTTGAAAGAATCTTGGTGACAATCTTGTACAAGACGTTACACAGAGATATAGGCCGGAAATCCGATGGTGTAGCATGATTTTTTGTTTTGGGAATTAACAAAATATTGGTACGGTTGAGTAAATCAGGGAAAACAGCGTATTCAAATATCTTCTTCATTGATCTAAACACATCAGTACAAATAGTAGACCAACACTCTTGTAAAACACCGGTGGATATCCATCCGGCCCCGGAGAAGTAAAAGAACCCATCTTAACAACCATTGCCCAAATTTCCTCCATTGAAGGAACGCTACACAAAGCTTCATTATCCAAATTAGAAACAGCTTGACCTTGAATTGAGAACCGAGGAGTTTTTAACTCAATTCCATGGAAAGTCTCCCCTTGCCCCCCCAGGATACGGATTCCATGGAAACATGAAAACACTTTTTATGAAATTGTTTCCTCTCTCTGTTATCAAACACAACATTATAGAATTGAGAACCGAGCAGGAACAACACTTCATTTTGAAGTTCAAAGAATTGTATTAGGATATTAATCAGATGGAATTTCTCTTGTTTAAAGTATTAACAAATGATGATTATACAATGATCTTTCACTTGGATCGGAGTTTATAGATATGCCAATGAGATCCACATAGGAAGTTTTCACAGAGAAAGTCTTGTTCCCTTTGTCTTGTAGACTTGTACTGTTGTACATAATCCTATACATTTGACAGTCAAATGATCTCCTCACATCTTCAATCCAAGTCCAAGGGGATGCATTTTTAACCTGTAATCCAAAGTTTCAAAATAAGCATCGTTCAAAAGGAAAACCAACTGTTGTAGCGTTCTAGTAGATAAACGGTGCAATAATGGGAAAGAAGCAGAGTGGATGATGGACGGTCGATCAGAAATTTCCATGAGTCTGAAGATAAACAGGAAAAGATATGTAAAATGAATAGAAGTACTCCAGGAACTATTGATTGTTGGCTGCCAAGCATGAATTATTGTTTTGAACAACATGATCGGTAATCTTTAAAAAACTCACCTTTGTCCTGTTGCTGCAACGTACTGGTACAGCTAATAAATTACACTCCCCTACTTGATGATCTTCTGACAAATAAACTTGCTGACACGGCTAGATATCACTAACCAGGGTATTATGCCGACCTACATCGCAGTAGCAAAATTCATTAGAACATATCATCTCAGTCGTGCAATTCAGAACACAATTTTATTTGGGTGTTGCAGAAATCGATCTAAGCATAAGACACATGAAAAATTAATAATACTTCTAGCTTATGAATGAGGTCCCCCATGAGACAGTCTATTGAACTGAGAGCCGATTATGAGTCGGTTTTAATATTTCCTGGAAGCTAATAGAAAACTAATGGAAAACGGAAAGAGATAGGCGAATAAAAAGAAACATCTTGTACTGACCATAATGTGGCTGCTCACAGGATCCAGAGTTCTCCAAGAAAATATCCTTCCTGCAAAGGAAAAGAATAATATACAAATCAAGGGAAAGCAGTATCTTTTTAGATATAAATATAAATTGATACCATAGCGATCCAGTGGACAACTAGGCAAAAGAAATTATGAGAGCCAAAATTATACTTGAGTGTTCCGATAACATTCCAGCCTAAAGTATCCGTGAGTATCGTCACAAATACCCAAGTTAAATGCATGGAGAAAGCAACATGGCCTCGAGGGTAGTAAAAACAATATTTTAGAGAGAGTTCATCTTGATGTCATAAGGTACTTGGGAATATAGAAGAAAAAAAACTCCAGATGGAGGACCTCGCTATCGCCGACTAACTGATTCTATAATCTATTTACAAGCAGTTCATAGAAGGCAGACTATTATGCAATACTTAGCCGTTCAACTACCTCCGATGAATCAGACACTTTTAACTGAGTCGGAGTTAAATTCAGAAACTGGGAAAATAAAACAGAGATTTTCCACAAAATCTGTCTGAAGCTGAGGCACACCCCGAGCTAAATGTCACACAGATTTTCAGCTGAAAAGAACACACAACCCAAAGAATCTATACAGGAAAACTAAAGCAAATTAAGAAGGGTTTTACTCCTATACAGAGCAGAAACGTATTTTATTTGAACGGATGAGAAGAACATGGTATATGAAGCTTAGAGAGAAAAGGCCTTGAGAATATGTTACCTAAAGGTTGTACAAGTTGCTGAGGGACAACAGCTACAGGATTTCTCCAAAACCATAGAATGAGTAGCGGATATGCAATGACCTACTTGATCCAGCCAAGAAAACTATGCTCAGAACAAAACCTCAGTTCAGTGAGAAACATTGATAATCATACACCCAAACCAACCTTTAAAACCGAGAGAGCTTTCAAACACATGTCGTAATGATTCTTCTGTTTATGCAACTCCTGACCTGGAAATTGGCATATCTGTCAGAACTTTGGATTGAATGAGACAACTTAGAGAAAACCCGCACTTGACTAAATTTCTTTTATTTGCTAGCTATTAAGATAAACCATTTTCACTATTGTCAAAATGTTGAAGTTCCTTGACAATTTACGTACATTGTTCAAGTTCCTTCTCCTTTGCTGCTGCCTTCCTTCTAAGTAATGCAGCTTGAGCAAAAGTTGATGGACTGTCTCCGCAAACAGATCAAAACAGATTAATCATCACTATGTTTTTATCAGAAAATAACAGTTCTATGATGGTTAACATGTTCAGTTCATCATAAATGAAGTAAAGCATTTTGATAACATTTGACAATATAGAGTTCATATTATACTCTGGGAAACAGGTAAGGTTTTTCATATTTAGTTTGTAGCATATCCGAAGATAAGCACTTAACTTCATGCACCACAGCATGGACAAAACAGGATTCTAGCACTCACACCAAATTAGTCGTGAGTTGGTCTAACAGAGTTATGAGATATGATTAGTTAATGACATTGACTACGACAATCACATCTCCATTGAACAACTTGATTATCGTAAATTTAGAAATGACTACCCGTCCAAATTGTAAAACTCACAGTCAAGTAGATAAATATTTGTGAACAAGGTGAAACTAAACTGAAGTATTTGAAATTACCCACTTTGACAAGGGAGCTGCCTCTTTCAAGAGTTCTTTTATTTGCTGTTTTAATTCGATCTCCTTCGCATTCCATGATCCTCTCTGACAAATCAAAATACATTAAAAATGGTAGAATTCAACTTTCTTCGATCAACCTACTAATTACTATCAGAATATCAGCGTCCAAAACTACGACAAGAATCACCAGAAGTGAGTTATGGAGAAACAAAAATTCTTATTAGAACCTCAATTCTCATTCCAGAAAATACAATATTGAGACTAATTACTTGTTACTAATTCACTGGAAATTTTGCAAGTAAGAATTATTCTGAATTATGAACTGAACTAATGAGCTTTGAGTTCAAATCTGAAATATACAAACTCAATTGAAACTTAAAGGAAAAAACTGAAAAACTATGTACCTTTTCTTTGAGGTACGATAGAAACACTGGGGCAATTTGGAGAAAGAAAGTCAAGATGAGAATCAGTGGAGCTGCTAGAGAATTTTGAATTTCTAGGGTTTCTTTCATTATTTTCTTTCGAAGAATCTAGGTTATACAGTTAGGTTTCTTCCGTTGGATTTGACAATAAATGTTATAGCATTTGTCACTGACCGGATCCAGCCCATCCGACTCTTTACGGGTGAGTACCCAATCCGTACACTAACGAATTGTGCGGGTCGAGTTGAAAATCTGTCGGATATTTACATTCCTTAGGCAAAGCACTGTGGTAATCTGTTTCGCTTTGCAGCTTAATTATAACAAAAGACAAGTACTAGCTGGTTTTAATGTGGCGAATTCGCTTGGTTTCGCAAAAGAGTGGAACAGATCTGTTCCTCGTTTTAGCTAACCGATGGTCACTTTCCGTTTACAAAAATATATTACGGAAACTCAGTTTCCATGTAGTTTTGGACGAAGTTAAGTTTCCTCATCCAATTCTTTTATATAATGAGGGATTTTCCTATTTATATTGGATATAAAAACCTGGAATACGGATGTGTTGGGTTCCATATTTACTTTTTGGACTGAATTTCTGACTCATCAGGCTAAGTGAAGCCCATACCCAATAGTAAGGTGAACTGAACATTCTTTTCGCTTGGCTGCATTTAAGTTACAGCCAAGCGAAATGTCAAACGATAGTGCTTTACATTATTATATAATAGTTAATAGTTTGTTTTTTTTTATACGCTTATGTTGTTAACTAATATTAATAGTTGGCTATTATTTGGGGGTCACATTCCATTAGAAGGGCGTCACATAATAAGATAAAAATGGATCACCCACAAGTAATATCAAAAATTCCTTATCTCAAATAATTTTGAAATGACCAAACAATCTTTATGTAGTTAATTTTAATTTAATTAGATAGTAATTAATAATTAAACCAAGAAGATGAATTTTGTTAGATGGTAGAGAGGGTGTAACACAAAGTGATGATGAATCTCCACCAATTGAAGAAATAAATCAACAAAGTGAAGAACCAATGGTTGAAAATTAACATGTACACCTCTAAACTATCTCTCATGGGTTCAATTTCGCTCAAAACTAGCTTAAGTACGTAAAAAATTTCAAATTTTTAGACTTTCATGGCAAATTACGTCTGGGTTGGGTTTCGTTTCCAACCGTAATTCAATTTTACGCCTGGGTTTGGAAGAACTCCAAACCATAACTGGTTTCCAATAAGACAAAAATTGAATCACGTCTGGGTTCCCCAACCCAACCTTAAATATGTTTTGCATGGGTATTTATTACCCGTTTTACGTCTAGGTTAGATTTTTGGATTTCCAACCGTAATCTAAAACGTATGGGTTAGATTTTCTTCAAACACCCAGACGTAGATAATTGCGTCCATAACAAATAAGCCACGAACCTAAACGTACACAATTACGTCTGGAAAATCAATTCACAAAACCTAAACGTAATCCAATATGAGCAAAACTCTCAAAAGATACAGGAACAATTACGTCTAGGTTAGCCTATTAGATAAACCTAGACGTAAATTCAATTCTACTGTTGGAACTAAGGGAACCCGAACATAAACCAACATGCAAACTATTTATACGGTTAGAATTTATCCAACCTGGACGTAAGTTCTTCATAAACCAATACTACGGTTGGCGAACCTAGACGTAGCACTAACAGTGGAGGAGGGGAAGAGAAGAAAGATGAAGGAGGGAAGGAAGAGGAGCAGTTTTTTTTTTTAGGATTAGATTAGAAAAGATTAGGTTTTTATGTTTTTATTTTAGTTAAAGGGTATTCTAGATATTTTGTACCTAAATAAAAGATATCCCATAACCACTTTTTTAGACACTAAGAATCCAAATGAAGCCCCTCTAAAAAAATGTGACGCCCCAATAATACCCTTCTATTAATATTGATTGCTCCGTTGAAATACTAGTATATAAATATCTTCACATTATTATACTAAATAAAGTGGTGGGAATGTGGGATAGGCTAACAGGACTTAAATGATAGACATCTTACGGACTGTTGCTTGTACTCACAAATACATGGGTCTTTTTGAATAATACAAGACCTAATTTACTAGGCTAGTAATTTGTGGAGTTTAAATCGGGTATCTCTCTCTTAATTTGTCACCAGATCATTTTCACTGTGTTCCTTCTTCCACACTATGTAATAAAAAGATTAAAAGTTCTATCGTCGATCAATTGAACTTAGTTTGTTTTAATCTGGAAACTGGAAAGAACCTAATATCCAAGTTGATTAGGTGAACCAAATTTTTGACTTTATATGGATTTTCAAACCATTTTACTTATGGTATATGGGTTTTGATCTGGGGATTTAGAACATGGGTTGAAGTCTAGTATATTAGATAAAACAAGTTACAACTATTCTAATATATATTTTTGATTTAACAGGGATTTTTATTTTTGGTTTATATGTATCAAAATGTGGTTACCTAAAATTCGTGAGAGGTTAGAAGTGGGAATTTTGGGTTTTGAAAGTGAGTTAGGGAGGTTGAGCACAAATAGTTTTCGCCTAAATCAAGCACAGTGGTCATTCAAAGGCTGCTTCAGTCACAGGAAGGAGCCTTAGAGCCGGTCTTAGGGAGGGAAGCAGATGAATAGAGAGATTATAGAATTCTTGAGAGTTAATGAGAAAGTTATGTATTAGGGATTACTTGTCGTGGGGAGCACTTTTTCTGTATTTCCAGGAATATGTAGATATAAACTAAGTTGAGATTATCTTTTTACTTCACCGGCATTACTCTCTTATACGGTGAGAGATTGGCCGGTATTTCTCACACGTGTTGTAAAACCAGACCAAAACCCTAATTGATATCTCCGCATTTGTGTATGGCTGAGTTAGCCTTTGCGATGATGATTTGAGAGAGGAAAATATTCTTTATAGTCGGCGTTGGCTAAGATGGAGAGATATTCTATGATTTGTAAGGATGACCAGGACAATTCACGTGAAAATGCAAGGAATGACTTATAATCGTGTGTGGAGTGTAAGAAGAGTTGAGACTAGGCTCTATCTCTTTGTAGCCGGTCACACATGTCACGTGGAGGCCGTGTCATTGCCTGTGGTTCCCTTTGTTGAGCACGAGGAGCTCAAAAAATCTTATCCGAGTTTGTGGATAGATATGTATAATTCAGGCTCAATTTACTAGACGGGAGTTCTTAAGACATTGAAAAGAAGGCATGTGCCCTGGGTGGGGCTTGTGCACGAGTCTTATTCTTGTACAAGACTTTTCAGGCGGACCTGGTTCAGCTCAGATAAGCATGAGGGAGGTTGAGGCTTGGATCATGCGATTGAGTCTCTCCGTAGCCATCTCAGACATGTTTGAGATACAAGGATGCTTGTATGGTTAATAACATCTCTGCAAGATCTTGCATCACTTGCCTTTGACCAGTATATCTTGCGAAGATGTGCTAGGAGTCAATTGTTTCCGTGTAATTTGTCACGCCCCAACTCTTAAACCTGCTTAACTAATAGGATTACATCTTAATTGAAGTAACAAATCTAAAATATAGATTTAGGAATCGTAATTACATAAAGTGAACTAAATTAACCCAATCTCTCTGATAATTTATAAATGAGAATCTCTCAGGTGATCTGAATACATTAATGTTTTGTTTTACAGAAAAACAAGGAATACATATATGTAAAAGATATGTATCAATCCTAATTTTATAAAGTTATAAACTACAAAAACAAATATCTTCACGCGCGTCATCTCTTCTGATAACTGAAAATACTAAAGTGGGAACGAGTGAGCACATCATCCCAAAGGAGGCTCAGTTCATTTCATTTAAAAAAAAACATTCAAGTAATCGCTAACATGTTTCACAGTCCTACTAAAGAAAAACGATAAAACATTTTTTACACACAACACAAAGCAGAAGATTGCTTCAACTCTTTTCCCCGGATATCGTGTCCATTGGAAATATCTGTGAAAGATCTACCACTGGATGGATCTACGAGAAACGAACTAAACAACCTAAACATATGTTATCTTAATCTCGTCTCACTCAATAGTTTAAGATGCTAAGAATAACTCCAGTCTCAAATGATAACATGAATCCAGGTACCATAAAATATTATCGTGGAATGCGTACACCTCATAAATTCTGATGCCACCATCTAAGTCTAGAATATATATAATAAGGTTTCGATTACTATGATTTGACCCCGCACAACAGGTTCACCAAAGTCCCATCATTATTCATAGATCGAAGTCTCCAAATAATGACCAAAGGTTTCGATTACTATGATTAACCTAGAATTTCTTCCTAAGTCAAAGTCATAGTAACCCAGTCATACTACTAAGACTGACCAATCAAGCAGAATATGCATAAGAGTGATTTCTCCCGAAATAAATTAGTATATATAATATTAAAATGGAAGGGGATTCGCCATACTAAGTAATATTAAAACGGAAGAGCATCCGCCACACTATCTTAAGACAATAAAATTAAATGAGTTAATATTCAAATAGAAAAGCATCTGCCCTACTAAAATAATATTGACCGATGGAAGACCATCCGCCTTACTTAACTTAGCAAAGATCCGTGGGGAAAACACATACACTCCTCGCGAGGAAATCTCACAATGCATATCACACAACATACCCATTCAGTTGCACAAAAACATGCTCACAGATATAACAAAGATTCATCATGCTCGCAGATAACGTAAACTTAATGATTACAAGAAGGTTACAGAGTTCCTACCTGTTTTGAAGGAAAACTGTTAGAGCATATCTCGGTGAACCCACCAAGCGTTGGTATGTCAAGTTTGGTTGTCATATTTTAGTGAGCCAAAACTCATTTAAGAGTCTCTTGATTATGTACTAGAGTCAACTTCGTATAGGTTAGCTTGAGAGTATTAGGATATGATACATTACAAGTATTGCGAAGACTTGAAGAAGTGAAGAAGTAAGGAGCTACAACCACAACATCATCCTTCCACTTGAGGTTAGTGATATTTGACTTGAACTGTTTCCTTCCCTAACGTATCTTTCCAGTCGTGCATGTTGAAAACAAAACTGTGAAGCATGAATGATTACACTCTAGTTAGACATAATATTAAGGAATACAATACGAGGTTTATTGCTTAACCATTGCACTTTGTAGATAAGACATCGACATAATCGTTTGAATGCTATTGTGATTATGTATGGGTATAAGGTGAAGATTTCATCCTAGGAAACAATGTTTTACATTTTTTTAAGGAAGTAAATTCATGAACTTGTTTTGTGAATCGAAAGAGAAATCGCCAGGCATTATAACCACCAAGCTCAGCTAATCCCTACAACACCATTACATTATAACCACCAAGCTCAGCTCACTCCCCTCAACTGTATTACTAAATCAAACCCATTATCATCAGTTCTTCCATGCCAGACACATCATATTTCTTCAACTCAGCTACAATGTTCTTGAAATGATGCGTCACCATCATGACTAAGTTGCTAGATCCATTTGCAACATAGCACCACAGCCATTCCACAAGAAATCTCATCACCACTTCATTCATCCTATCATCACTGCCAGAAAATCTCCATCACAACCCTATATTATATGACTGGATCTTATGGAGCTTTTCAAGATCTTCCCAGCTGAAAAACCCATGGTTTAAAGCACCTCTTCCCTCTCTCATCCCTGCTCTATGGGAATCCCGGTGGGAAGACTCCCGAGACGGACAATGGTTACCCGTTCTTAAAAAGGTGAAAATGGCTAGCCATCGTTCGTTCTTGAAGAAAAAACCGGTTAACCATTAATCATTCAAGAGGAACAACTACTCATTAACTGTTTTTGTATTTTAGAGAACGGCTACCCATTGTCCATTCCTTGATGTTTTTTCGTTTACACCCCGTCGACACTCATTTTCAGTTTTAGTGTTCCTCTGGGAATTGTTGACACTCTTTTTACACTGGACCGGGTAGACAGTTTCGAGATTTCTTATTATATGAATTTTTTCGTAGTGTTGGTTCAACGTGTTTAGAGCGCATTGTGATGACCAATTTTTAGAATGGCAATCTACCTAAGAGTCGATAAGTCGTTGTAAATATAAGCGAGAAATACGTGTAAAAAAAGTTCCTTTTATTCAGATACAGCACAACGTAGTACACTTAATAATTACTGAAAAGTTCATTGATCACAAAATGTTTTCCATCGTCTGTTTGTTGCACACCCTCTTTATGATTTGATTTAAACATATTAATCGCAGGGTACATGTCTTCATGTACAAATGAACCCATCTTGAGTAATGGTTGACAATTACGGAAGTAAATATAATACCAAAACTCTAATATCATCAGCATTGCTCTCATGTTATTATCTTCCCCACTACTAACCTTGTCCAAGTACTTTAACAGTCTACCATAAATAAATGAACTCCAATCATACCTACCAAGGTTTGCCAAGCTTTCAGTATCTCCCAAAACAAGCACCCATGCTTTTAAAACATTAGATGAAGTCGTTCCGGTGAATACTTGACCAATAACCCAAAGAATAAAATTTCGTGTCAATTCCTCTCAGTTCTCAGAGTTATTCAAATCCTTCCTACTGTTATATAAGATGAGAGATATATATAACTGAAGATTTATTATCCCAAGGTTTTTTATAACCTCTCACTTCTTCTGGGGACGTTGGGCATCTACTTCCATAATTGCAGGTTCACGTTGTAGGTTGGCAATCACACCCCTAAAGTACTTATCATCTAAACTTTCATAAACATCTTTGGTAACCGTCTAAGAAAGTGATAGACTCACCTTTACATATTGAAATTCCAATTGACATTACAAAGTATAAAGATGTCAACCCTATCTCAAACCCTGGGAAATGGAAAATCTTAGTTGTCTGCCATCATCTAGCTGACAGTGCATTTGTGAGTTGCACATCTGAATTCTTAAAATTAAATGAAAATATCGAGGAAAACCCATAATTGTGTAGTACCTGAAGTGCGCTGGGATTATTCTTAACAATGATTCGTAATTATCATTTAGGTGCCCCCAACTAATCCTCATTTTTATCTTCGGTGCATCTTAACCCGATATATGGCCATATTTACCTTTGATGGACAATTTTAGGTCGGCGGGGTACTCCATGTCATAATCTATATACTAAACAAAATTAACGTATGAATATTATTATTTGAAAATCACCCAAGATATGTCAACATTTTGGAACAAAAACTAAAATTGGGACTCACAACAAAGTGTTCCTAACAAATTAGGCATCCAACATTATAACCAATTGTGAATGACCTATATAACAAGACATGCAACATCATTAAGGTTATGTACATATCAATATCACTAGAAATACTCCGTGTTCATCAATGATCCACTAAACTTATCATGTTAAGCAAATTAAACAAACATAAAGCACTAACTAATAGGTAATTGGATTCAATTTATATTAATCATCACCAAAATAATTTCAATTGAAAATAAAAATGAAAACTAGCGTTTAAGTTTTCGTTATATTACCTTAGATTATTGAGATGATTAAACACCTCAGAACCAAATGCAAAATGAAATTTCGAGGTTCTTCAACAAACCCAATTAGAATTTTGAGACGAGACGGTGGGAAAGCGGTGATTTCTGGATGAAGTATGGTCTGCTTGAGAAGAAAGATGAAGAACTGGAGGAGAAGAAGAAATGAACTGTGTCGAGTTCTCTAGATGGTTTTAGGAAAAATAGCTGGGTCTGGCTTCAGATTTCCAATGAAGTCTTCAAGTCGTTAACCTATAATGGTTTTAGAAAAAACCCAGGTAAAGGAGAATCGACTCTAGTACGCAACTACTATCACACAGGATGTGTGGGGATTAGGTTTCCCAGTTGTTAGAGTTCTCCCTTATATAGTCTTCAAATCAGAGTTTGATAGCTTTGAAACAAAGCAATCAGTATTCATCGTTAGATAAAACTTGATTTAAGATTCAAGTTAAGTTTGCTTAAAACCAAAGAAATATCTCTCCACTGTTAGATGGTCTTAGCTTGTTACACACAAATGAAATATACCTTCATTTAGATATGGGTAACCGTACCTAAACGTGTATATTGAGTTGGATCAACAATAGTTAACCGAAGTTATCTATATGAACACTTTTCTATTAACCACATTCATCTAACACTTCTAGATCAAATGATAATCAAATGAATCTAATTGTGTTACTCATAGAGTTGTTCAATTGTTTATATTCTCATAGAAGTATACAAGACACAATTGAAACAAAATCGGATTGGTTCAAGAGAATCAATTTATGAACATTAAGCCACAGTTTGGAAAGATTGCATTCCTTAATTTATATATGTATTTGTTCATAAGTATGAAATCATACTTAACCAATTTTAGAACTTAAATCAACTTAGTTTGCAAAAGGGTACACAAACTTAAGTTCCGGACATTGGTCTTGTCCGACAGTTCGCAAACGGGTACGCATATTATCGTCTCGGACCTAACTCGGGTAAAACCGTTCGCATACTGGTATGCATAGTTGGTTCTCGGACTTTGACATTTAAAACAGTTCGCATACTGGTATGTATACTTGTTTCCCGGACCTGAATCATACTACAACAATTTGAATACTCTCCCATTTCAATCATTGAAACATCCTTCGAATACGACAATAGCTGTCTCACACAAACTATTAGCTTATAAGTAATTTTCAAGTGATCGAATGATCAATACGAAACATTCCGAGTCTACATCAAATGACTGTCTCACACAAATCATGTAAGATGTTTCAAGACAATTTTCACATGATCATCTTTTGACTCATTATTTAGTTTCCAACAAATAAATTGTTTCCAACTAAACTTTTCAAGAATAATGATGAATGTAGCTAAAGCAGAAAGCTTCCCACATATATTTCGAGAAAGATGTAAGCGAGTTAAACTCAGCTCGAAATATCAAATGTGTATAATGTAAAGTATATATAGCTATATGACTTAGTTTCAATAGGATATAGAATAGAATAGACTTCTGAGTGATAGATAAGTTTTATTCTCCACATACCTTTTGTTGATGAAGTTCCTCCAAGCTCTCCTCAGTAGATCTTCGTCTTCAATCGATGAATGTTGTGAAGTCTAAATCTCAACTACACATTATATCCTAGTCCGAAATATAGCTATAAGTAGATTAAAAATCAAGACTTATAGTTTTGATCACCTAAGCTTGACAACACAAGCTTGAGATATCAACGCTTGCGAGTTCGACCGAGCAGTGCTCTAATAATCTCCCCCTTTGTCAATTTTAATGACAAAACTATCAATACTTATGGATTACAAAATAAATAAGCTTTGTAGCTTCTCATCCAGCATGCTTGATTTCCTTAGTTCTCCAACATTCCTTGAATTCTTTGTTACACCAAGTACTCCAGTGATTCTGAACGTGTTCAACTCAGCATCATTGTTGTTGAAGATCCGTATCTATAACAATACTCAACAAGATTGTTTTCGTATTGTTATACAATTCATAGTATTATCACACAACATCAAAGTTCAATTGTATCACAACTTTGACAATAATACTACGGTGATATGTATCACTCCCCCTTAGTCAATACTTCATCTCACAATGAAAACCACTCCCCCTTACATAATGATATGTAAACCATATGTATGTAGTGTGAACTACAAAATAATTCTCCCCCTTTTTGTCAATATAAATTGGCAAATGTACGAAAACTAATGGGATCATAATGAAATTCTCATAGAGACACTTGATGACTAAAAGAGAACATATCAACTTGGTTTCGATGATTTCACATAGTCGAAACTTAGTGTATTCATCAACGAGTTTATAAAGATACAAGAAAACTCCTACAATATTCCACGGCCGCACTCCCCACAAAGATTTGGCAATTAAGCACAAGTTCAATTAATAACTCTCCCCCATAAAATGGCATTCCCGAAAGAATAACAAGAGCGACCTTACTTTTACGAGAAAATAAGGATTTCTTTGGACATTAACAAATCACATGAAAAATGAATTTGTATCCAGAAAACTTAAATAAATTAATCACAAGAGAATCTTAATGAATTTAATTGAAAATGATCAACATAAGAAAACTTACGGAGCCATACAATACATTCACATATAAGTGGATCAGGGAAAGATCAATACTGCGGAATATTCAAAAGTTCATTTTATCTTTTATCAATATTTGCATAAAGACATAATAGACTTAACTTTTGACATATATGAGATAATCATAGTTCACAGACGTAAACACACATATCCCATAATTTTTTTGCAATATATAAAACCATACAGATTAATACTGCAAAATCATCTTCCAAATAACTTAAAATTTAAATAAATAAATCTAAAACATTGCAAGATGAAAATCGTTGGCAATAGCTATGTGTAATCACAATATATGTTATTCCAAACCCTAGTTATCCTTCTTAAAACACAAGAATAAATTTTCACAAAAAGTTTCCTAGACATTAAAATTCTTGAAAAAATCTTTATCGTCCCCGAACTCCTTGTCGTCAACAGACATTGGAACATAAGGTTCATGAAGAAAGGAGTCAATTCGAACGAACCTTGTAGAGTGATGCCGAACCAGGGCCTTCAGAATTTCAAGAGTTCTTAGAACAATAGCCTTTATTTGTTGAATCTCCATCCTTTTTTCTTTCAACTCTTCAAGAACACCAGAAAACTTCTGAAGATTTGAGGGGTTAACCCTTGGTTTCTTCATATTCTTCCTTTTTATCTTCAAAGTTGTAGAGGAATATGATTTATCTTTTTTCTTCATCATTGATGGCTTAACAATCATATTAACATCTTTTTCATCAGAAGATATGATGCTTGGAGTCTCCATCAAGATATGGATTTGTGAAGAAACACACAAAACTAACTCCACAAGCAATATCTTGATAAAAAGAGTTTTAGAGAAGGAAAAAGGAATGTTGGGTTACCGAACCTAAATACAGAGTAATTAAGATTCACGTACTACCAACTCACAACCTTAAACAAGGCACAATTGTCGAAATTAACCCTCTTTTAATAATCAAAATAGGGTAAACCTTTTCAACAATAATTGTGAAAAGATCAACAGAAATCCAGAAAAACAAAAAGAAAAACAAACAAATTTTCTTTCCCAAAACCCGATTGTACATAAATCTTGTCTCTTTCTAAATCCGGGCACTTGAGACAAGATGCACCTTTCAACACAATTAAGCTGTGTTAGGGTGAATAATGATCTGTCCACCATTCAATTCTTGTAGGAAATTCTTAATACCCTTTTTAGACCTTGTTATTTTTTGTAAAGGTCTATCTTTTCCTTTAGAAATTAACTTCTTTGGAGATAAATTAAATCTACATACCTCAAATGAATTCGACTTTTGAACAAATATTAGTTTGTTTGGTAATCGATTTGCTCTCGTTTGAAGTTTGTTGACATATCTTGTTTTATGTTTGTACTTGAAACAATTAGAGAGTTCACGACCCTTAAAAGTACAGTAAGAACATGTCAATGTGGAGGACGATTCAGGCACTATAGCTGAGCATACTGCTAAACAAAATTATGGTACCTGAAACATGTGAGATAGAATTTTCAGTAGACAGGGAAAAATCCATTTTATCCTCCAAAGTGGTTGAATAAGTTTCTCCAGGAAGAATATCAAGATTGATGTACGTATTGCTACAATTATCAAAATCAATATTTTCACCAAGGAGTGCAACACTTGATTTTTCATCTTCATTTGAATCATAGTGATCAGACATTTCATCAAGAGTTGCAGCAAGACCTTTGTTCCCAGCATATTTTCTACGATTTGGACACCCATTTGCAAAATGACCAAAACCTTTACACTTGAAGCACTGTGGCATATCCTCATCACCAGTATCGACCGTGTCCCTGTTTTTAAGAGGGACACGGTCAGGAGGTTTGACTGATGACCTGGGTTTATCTCTGATGAACCGTTTACTTCTCTTCAAAAGAAGATAGCTAAACTGTCTTGTGATCAATGAGACTGAGTTGTCAAGATCGTTATCTGATGAATCAGTCTCAATAATATCAACTACAAAGTTGCCAACACTTTTACTTTTGTTAAGTAATTTAGCGTTCTTTTATGCTTTGAAAGCAATATCCTTTCCAGATTTGGATGTATGCTCATGATCAAAGATCTTTAACTTCCCAACAAGAGTATTTCTGGAAAGTGTATCAAGGTTATTTCCTTCAACGATGGCATGCTTCTTAGAATTGTATCTAGCTGGTAACGATCTGAGAAATTTCATCACAATGTCCTTTTCAGGAATAGTCTTACCCAATGCAAAGGATGCATTAATAATTTCAGATACTTTGTGATTAAACTCATCAAATGAATCTTCATCAACCATACGAAGGTTTTCCCAATAAGAATTTAGGTTTTGAATCCTAGCTTCCTTTTCAGAGGTATTCCCTTCAAATACGGTTTCTAAGATATCCCAATCATCTTTAGACCGAGAGGGACACGGTCAGGAGGTTTGACTGATGACCTGGGTTTATCTCTGATGAACCGTTTACTTCTCTTCAAAAGAAGATATCTAAACTGTCTTGTGATCAATGAGACTGAGTTGTCAAGATCGTTATCTGATGAATCAGTCTCAATAATATCAACTACAAAGTTGCCAACACTTTTACTTTTGTTAAGTAATTTAGCGTTCTTTTATGCTTTGAAAGCAATATCCTTTCCAGATTTGGATGTATGCTCATGATCAAAGATCTTTAACTTCCCAACAAGAGTATTTCTGGAAAGTGTATCAAGGTTATTTCCTTCAACGATGGCATGCTTCTTAGAATTGTATCTAGCTGGTAACGATCTGAGAAATTTCATCACAATGTCCTTTTCAGGAATAGTCTTACCCAATGCAAAGGATGCATTAATAATTTCAGATACTTTGTGATTAAACTCATCAAATAAATCTTCATCAACCATACGAAGGTTTTCCCAGTAAGAATTTAGGTTTTGAATCCTAACTTCCTTTTCAGAGGTATTCCCTTCAAATACGGTTTATAAGATATCCCAATCATCTTTAGACCGAGTGCACGTAGTCACATGGTGCTGAAGATCTGGGGTAATGGCATGTAAGATAGCATCTAAACCGTCAAAATTTTGCTTTGCAGCGAGAATCTCGTTAGGCTCATACCTACCAATATCCTTTGCAACCGTTACATCGTCTACTGTAACCATTGGAGGATTATATCCATTAACAACATAAACCCATGATTGAAAATCACGTGCTTGAAGAAAGGTACGCATAGCAATTTTCCACCATAAGTAATTCGAGCCGTCAAAGACTGGCGGTATGTTTATAAAGATATCGCTTCTGTCCATAAAGTCAGATTGCTACAAACACAGACTTATGAGGTCTTAGTGTGTTTGCCTGCTCTGATACCAATTGAAAACGCGGGGGCCTAACAACCACACCCAATATTTCGTTCGGCAATCTGTATGGACTAACTCCAATATAATTTCAAGAGAATCAACTATACAATCAGATTCAATCAAGGAAAAACATCCAAGAATTATATCTCAATTTCTCAATACAATCTGCAATCGAAAAAATAAAAATCTGTGAGCCTGTTTAATATGAGAAATAACTTAAACGGTATCAAAAACCAATGTTCAAGTGTCGATCAATTTCAATCAACAACCAAAGGTTAGATTTACCAATTGACTGAACTACGCACAACCTGTGATATTTCAATTATATAAACAAATGTAATGCTGAAAAGAAATAACAAAGACACCAGAAGTTTTGTTAATGAGGAAACCGCAAATGCAGAAACACCCCAGGACTTAGCCCAAATTTGAACACCACACTGTATTAAGCCGCTACAAACACTAGTCTACTACAAGTTAACTTCGGACTGGAATGTAATTGAGCCCTAACCAAGTCTCACACGATTAAGGTACAGTCGCGTTCCATACGCTTCTGAATCCTAGCAAGATTCTACGCACTTGATTCCCTTAGCTGATCTCACCCACAACTAAGAGTTACTACGAACCAAAGTCGAAGAGTTGATAAACAAATCTGTCTCCCATAGAATAGTTTATTATGATAGATAAATTTGTCTCCCACAGAAATACCTACGAAGTTTTTGTTCCGTCTTTTGATAAATCAAGGTGACATGAACCAATTGTTAATTCGGTCTTATATTCCCGAAGAACATCCTAGAAATATCAATCACCTCACAATAACTTAATTATATGGTAGTAGAACAAGTTATTGTGGAATCACAAAGAATGAGACGGAGAGCTTTGTGATTACTTTTTATATCTTATCTATCGGAGATAAATCTTGAGCCAATCTTAGAGAAGATAATACTCAATACGATAGAACAAGTAAGATCAGAACACGCAACTACAGAGAAAATAGTTGGGTCTGGCTTCAGAATCCCAATGAAGTCTTCAAGTCGTTAACCTATAATGGTTTTAGGAAAAACCTAGGTTAAAGGAGAATCGACTCTAGTACGCAACTAGTATCACACATGAGGTGCGGGGATTAGGTTTCCCAATTGATAGAGTTGTCCCTTATGTAGTCTTCAAATCAGAGTTTTATAGCTTTGAAACAAAGCAATCAATATTCACCGTTAGATGAAAACCTGATTTAAGATTCAAGCGAAGTTTGCTTAAAACTTTAGACTTCACGACGTTCATCGATTGAAAACGAAGATCTACTGAGGAGAGCTTGGAGGAACTTCATCAACAAAAAGCTGTGTGGAGACTAAAACTTATCTACCACTCAGAAGTTTATTTTATTGTATCTCCTATTTATACTAAGTCGTATAACTATATAGACTTTACATTATACATATTTGATATTTCAAGTTGAGTTTAACTCGCTTACATCTTTCTCGAAATATGTGTTGGAAGGTTTTTGCTTTAGCTACATTCATCATTATTCTTGACGAGTTTAGTTGAAAACAATTTATTTGTTGGAAACTAAATAATGAGTCAAAAGATGATCATGTGAAAATTGCCTTGAAACATCTTACATGATTTGTGTGAGATGGTCATTTGATGTAGACTCAAAATGTTTCATATTGATCATTCGATCACTTGAAAATTACTTGTAAGCTAATAGTTTGTGTGAGACAACTATTGTCGTCTTCTAAGGATGTTTCGGTGATTGAAATGAGAGTTTAGAACAATTAACCATTGTCTGGATATAGCACAGTATGCATACCAGTATGCAAACTGTTGTAGTATGATTCAGGTCCGGGAACCAAGTTTGCATACCTGTATGCGAACGGTTTTAACTGTCAAAGTTCGGGAACCAAGTACGCATACCAGTATGCGAACGGTTTTACCTGAGTTAGGTCTGAGACGACAGTATGCATACCTGTTTGCGAATTGTCGGACAAGACCAATGTCCGGAACTTAAGTTTGCGTACCCGTTTGCAAACTAAGCTGGCTTAAGTTCTAATATCGGTTAAGTATGAACTCATACTCATGAACAAATACATATATAAATTATGGAATGCAATATTTAGAAACCGTGGCTTAATGTTCATGAATTGATTCTCTTGAATCAATCCGATTCAATTGTGTCTTGTACACTTCTATGAGAATATAAACAATTGAACAACTCTATGAGTAACACAATTAGATTCATTTGATTATCATTTGATCTAGAAGTGTTAGATGAATGTGGTTAACAAAAAAGTGTTCATATGGCTAACTTCGGTTAACTATTGTTGAGCCAACTTAATATACACATCTAGGTACGGTTCAGGGATAGCTATAAGTAAACCATTTTTACCCACAAATAACTAGAAATTATGGTGATGGGTGCCTTGAGAACCAAGGGCTCAGTCTCTTCCGCGAGAGTTGAGTTTTGTCATATATGGCTAAGCTTGTCTTTTAGTAGTGAGGATAAAATTTTTCTTCAAATCTCTCTTTCTACATCCAACTGTCTCTCATTATGGTCTTTGTTGAACTTTGAAGACAGCTATTGGCTCATAATGATGACTCACACCCTGGTAATGGAATTACCATTTTGCCTCTGGTCTTGAAATGATATTTTTACCCTTCGTCTAAATTTCACCATATACACGAGCAATATTTTTTTTTGTTTGTGATTTGAACTACCAAATAATGAGATTTCACATACCCAGTTTCTTGTATATTATTTTGAACTTCCAATTTGATCCAACGTGTTATGAACGTCTTATTTTATTCGTGTACCATAAAGGATTTAAGAGTGCAATATCATGAGAGAAACTATAAATATTGTGAGCATCATATATTCATATTATAAGGCACCATTTTAGTCTGTAACTCTCTTATCTAGAGTATTAAACCCTGAAGAAGTACGTTTACCTGCAGAAACGTTGATCTTGTAAGGATGATCATCCCATCTGGTCATTGTTTTACTCTTACAATCCAAGCAACACTTCATGTTGATCCAAAAACCATCAATCGTTACAAGCTCATGGAAGTGATTGATCTCATATAACATTTATCAGTCTTGTCGTACCATATCTTCCAAACATACCAATAATTGAATTAAGAGTGATAACATTAGGCCGAAATCTTTCAGTTGTTATCTCATCAAGAAGAGACACAAAAAATTCCACTATACCATTTCTACCATAAACACTAGTTAAAACATAAACAAATAATATTATCATAATAAGCTCCATTTTGACCTTACTAAATACTCCATTCGCCAAATTAGGTGCGAGATGTGCAGTTTTCCATATTGTATTTCTTATCACCAGGCATTGTACAAAAGTTCAGTCCATGTTTTTACCAATACCTTGATTGGCTGTAATTTTGTTTCTTGATTTATATGATAAATCTGTTGTTTGTTGTCATCATTATTCTCTCGGCGCTTGAGAAAATTCGACCACAAATTCTTCCCGTAGAGTTTTATATCGTTACATCTTTAAGAGATCGACAATAATCAAAATATATATAGACATATAAAAAAAACTCAAAAATACTCATATAGGTTGATTCGATCAACTACTTCTGCCTTGTTATAGAATATATGGGACACCATTCTTGTATCCCATGGTTAACAACTGAAATCCAACAAGAACAAGTTTTGTAATTTTTATTTTAAGATACTAATTCTTGAGATAAACCTTGTAGGCACTATACAATGCTTTAGGCTTAAAAACTGTCTAGGTTATTTTGACGTACTACTTTTGATATTTCAGTTATAAAGATAAAAAATATAATGTGAAAGACAAATAAATCAAAGATACCAAAAATTTTGTTAACGAGAGAAACTGCAAAGCAGAAAAACCCCGAGACCTACCCTAGAACTTGAGCACCACGTTGTATTAATCCGCTACAAACATTAGCCTATTATCAGACTTCAGACTGGAATGTAGTTGAAACCGATTCGACCCTACAAGTAACTCAGATTTAGCTACCCTCGTTCACGTCTCATGGATCTCGCAAACACTATGTAACATAATTCCCCTAATTGATGTCCTTTACAAGTTTAGGAGTTTCTTTAACCTAAGAGAAGATTTTTATGACTATTCCGTATTTAAAAGAAAGCTTGTTTGATTTCCTTCAGTAAGATATTCAATCAAGGTATGAGGGATCTTCAAAAAACTCAGATATTAGGTTGAACTTATTCTCTTTAGAAGTTGTAGAGATGTCTCATGAAAAGTCCAAACAAATCAAACCAGATGTGATTTAGATATCAATCAAATCTTATGGAATCACAAAGTCTGAGACGAAGAGAACTTTGTGATTTCTATCAATCAAGTTCTTGATCAAAAGTTATGAAAACTTAGAATATCAATAGAAACAAGATCTAAATAACAATATCTATGAGGTAAAATATAATCTGATCGGGCTTTACGAATCCCTAAATGAAGTCTTTCAAGTCGTAATCTAATTGTGTTTCTTAGAGGAAACCTAGGTTTTTATAGGACTTTTATGAAATGATGAGGGTACCCAAGTACACCACAATCTTTTCATTTTAACCTTTAAGTATGATACCAAGTGTAATCGTCTATGGACAGAGTCGAGACAATACGACAACATGGTATACACTTGATAATAGTTATGGTATGAAACCGATAACTATAGTATCACAATCAAGTGTCTTGGATTAACGTACACGTGTATTTATTTTAAATTATAGGAAAAAAATTATCATTGCGGAAAGTAAAAGTAAATAACACAACAAGATTTTGTTAACGAGGAAACCGCAAATGCAGTACTCTCAGAATTAAGCCGTTATACAAAGAACAAAGCTAACTTCGTATTATTGAGACCAATAAATCTACACCTAGTTACTTAGTTCTCTCAGTATCCCTGCGCCTAAAACCATTTGGTCAACGCACGTGAATCCCAAGACAGAATTCACTATCTTGAGTTACTTTACCGATGTAAATACTTAAGCACTCAACTCCTTTTGATCTTATTCCAAACAATAAAGGAACAAAGTTGTTTGGTAACTCCTCTATCAATATTTATGAATAAAGATATGTTGAGTTTTGACAAAGGCTCTTCCGTTTAAACAAGTAAAAATCCTTTGTCGGGTAAGATCAATCAAGATTCGAAATAATCAGATCTAGATTCACAACTATCAGATTTGAATACTGAATAATACGACCAAATGATAGTTGCCGATTTATAGGATTGTTTGGTCAAATCTACATAAGATGAATTAGATCTTAGTCGAATCCTAGCCGATTAAGATGTGTACCTAAAGTAATATCGCAAGATACGAAACCAATCAGAAAAATATTTTTGTCTTCAAATCTTCAATTGTTTTCAATCGTACTTGCACACAAAAACTTGATTCCACTTATGATCGATCACGTACAGAACGAAGTCTGTTAACAATGGATGATCACAAGTTGTCTTCAGATCAAAAACAATTCTGAAGATCTCGTCGATACTTTGATCTAGTTTGAGTGACCTTATATATCATAATAGAAGGATCACAAAAAACAAAAAAAAAACACTAGGTACAATCAGAGTTTCAACAATTGTTAGTCAATCACATCAATAATCGGAAACTAAATAACAATGCTCTTGTCTAGTTTCCCACCAATGGTACTTGCTAGAGATTCTTGATCCCAAAGAAGTTTTTAAATGAGCAGACGTAAGATATTTCACCTAATTAGGCTACTTTCCTCTCCTGTAAAGTATTACAAGTAATACTAGTAGTCGGATCCGCCGGAAACAATGAAGTTCGCCTGGATAAGGATAGTTTATAAGAAGAACAAATTTAGTATTTATATACCAAGGTTGTTTGGACAAAAAGGAAATCCCAAAATTGAAAGATTCTTAAGATATGCAATAAAGTACCTAATTTCGGTTTTCATATTTCCACCTAATATCCAACCTGTAATTCTGAAATCTCTCTTTAGAAAATATATAATATTATCTTAGCACTTAACTAATATAGCTTTTCTAGAGATATGTTTTGATTGCTGGAAAATCAAAAACATATAGTTCGAAAATCTTAATTAAAAGATTCTCAATACTTCGATTTGAGATTACCTTGAGTATCAAGGAATATCTTTAAATAATCAAAGATAAAAATTATGCACATGTTCAAATTATGTCGACATTTAGATCTTTCCTATTTAGCAAACCCTAATTTCAAACTCACGCAAAACACTAAAGTAATATGTGAATGTTGAAAATCGGTTTTGCTCTTGGGACCGGTTCTACCATGACTCCCAACACAGGTAGGGATCGGTTCTACCAAGTCTTCTAATATAGGTAGGTATTGGTTCTACCATGATTCCCAACAATATCTAGGATCTGTTTTACCTAGATTCCCAATATAGGTAAGGATCGGTTATACTAAGACTCCCAATAAAATCTAGGATCGGTTCTACCATGCATGTACCCCAAAGTAGGTAGGGACCGGTTCTACCTCGACTCTCAACATAAGTTAAGATCCGTTCTACCTGAATTCCCACCTTAAGTTTTAATTGGTCATCCAATAGATCTTCATAGAAAATCGAACCAAAACACCTATTAATTTATGTTTGATTATGAAGAAAGTTCGTATATGTACTTCGTTTAAACTTATGTAATGAAACATAGTTTCCCAGGATGAAATCACACCTATATCCAATACACAATCAAGTAACAAGTTATATAGATTATGCCGATGTCGCATTTACGAAGTTCAAAAGATAAACGTTATATTTCGTAATTCAATATACCTCCTTGACACTTTGATTATACTAATATGACCAAGTCTAGTACTAGAGTATCATATATATATAACCTCGCACGTTAAGTTTTCAATCTTAAACGACTCGAAAGAAATGATAGGAATGAAAACAATTCAAGTCAGTATCACTAACCTCAAGAGGAAGGATGATGTCTTCGTTGTAATCGATACGTCTTCACGTTCTTCAGGATTTAAATGTAGTACTTGTATGTCTCAACATTCCTAGGCTTTATAGTCTAACCTAAATGAAGTTGACTCTAGTAATTTTAATCAAGCGACACTACTTGAGTTTTGCTACTAAAATATGACAACCAAACTTGACATACCAACGCTTGGTGGGTTCAACCGAGCAATGCTCTAACAGTTTATAATTTGCAAACTAGGACAAATAAGTGCCAGGATTAAGTTTCTAGTATGCGTGAAGTACTCTATTTATGATGATGAACAATCTTGATAACGTACAAACAAATCTAAGTTCGTGAATTATTGCCATGTATAAAACTGAAAAGTAAACAAAACTTCTCTATATTGATTATGCATGAAAGCATGTGAGAAGTTTGCTTTGAATTACAAAGAATATGTATGCGACCGAAGTGCACCATATGGTTTGCCATAGATCCATGGTTAAGTAGTTCTCAAAAATACAAGCTTGATTTGTCACAAGAATAAATCAGTCCTGAAATGTTGAAATAGTTTGTAAAATTACAAGGGTACCAAGTAGACCACAATATTTTTGATATCAGCCTATGAAAAACACCTCGTGTAATCTATACAGACAAGCATTGTCAAGGGGATTATAACAATAAGATGTAAGCTTGGTATATGGAGAAAGTTCAAGCCGGACCAAACTATGGGATCAAACCAAGTGTCTGATTAACGTACAAGTATATTATTTACTTTGATGTGGAAGTAAATTAACTCACACAACACATAATATTTTGTTAACAAAGAAACTGCAAATATAGATAACCCTAGGACCTAGTCCAGTTCTGAATACTCTCATAATTAAGTCGTTGTACAAAGACTACCACGACTTTATATATCCGAGACCAAGTAAATTAACTCCAAGATACTAAGCTCCTTTAGTATCCCTGTTCCTATAACCAATATGGTTTATGCACGTTAATCCTAAGATAGGGTCCACCATCTTAAGTCGCTTCACCTGCTGTAAAGACTTCTAGCACTCAACTCCTTTAGATCGTATTCTAAAATTATAAATGACTAATCTCTTTTAGTAACGCTCAATCAATTATCAAGAAATTAATTATAGATGTTTGTTGAGTTACAAAGGCTCTTCCGTTTAGTCAACATAAAATCTTTTGTTGGATTAGATCATCTAAAATCAGGATTACTAAAATAATTAATCTTAGTTCACAAAATATCAAAGTAGATCTCAAGGAGAAATTGTTAGAGCACTGCTCGGTTGAACTCGAAAGTTTTGAAATATTGGTAGCACAAAACTATAGCTTGATTTTTAGTCTACTTAAGTCAAGTCTCGGACAAGGTTAGAGTTTGGTAGTTGAGTATCAGACATCACTAAATGACCATCGAGGATTGAAGATTGAAGATAAAACGAAGACATCTGGAAAACTTCATCAACAAAGAGGTATATATGTGAGGACTGAACCATTCTATTTACTTACAAGTATTACATTTTATCTATACGAGACTATACCGCAAATAAGAAATTTCGAGTCAAACTTGTTTTGTTAAACATCTCGAAATATGATTCAATCAATAGTTGTTCATATACTTGAAAAACGTAGTTAAGCATAATTTATTGTTCATGAACTATTTTGATTCAAGTTAATCATTTGAAAATTGCCCAAGCAATGGTGTTCATCATTTATGGAAATTGGGAAAGTTTCAAATCGATCTAAAGGGAGTTTGCAGAACTACTGAAATTCTGGACACGGGAAGTTACACATACCTAGTACATGTGCCATTGTCATCTGAGTTCCGGAATAGAGGTAGGTACGCATACCTAGTACACATACCCCTTAGTTTTGAGTCCGTGTAAATGGGTAAGATATGCATACCTGATATGCGTACCTTGGCCATCTGAATTCACGAACTGGTCCATAGGTACGTGTACCCTTTCGCATACCTATCCATTACAAACTAAAGCAAAAGCATTCAGACTATTTTCTAAAATACGTTTGACACTGTTATGACTCTCATATACACCTCTAAGACATCTTTAATCACTAAAACACATTGTGTATGTACATCATGATTCAAGTGTTGAGTGTTTAAATGAACATGATATTGCTTATTAGTTCTCAAGGTATATTTTCCATGTACTACCATTCTACACGGTTCCAGTACCCGAACCACAGTGTATATTCTTCTATGTAATTTCAAGACAAAATTTTCGTATGCTTACATGAACTCCTTACAAGAGTTTCATCTAAACAGAGAAAGTGTTTGCTTGAATTTCAGGTTATCTTAGCTTGAATTCTAAGCAACTCTAGTCTTGAAAAACTATAAATTGGGAGACTCAAACAACCAGAAAATTTAATTCGTAACACTTATGTGTCTTAGTTATTTTCTAGAGTCATCCTCTATGAACCTAAGTTTCCTTTGAAAAACATAATTAGGTTTACGGCTTACAGACTTCACTTAGGGATTCGTGAAGCGAGGTCCTACTATCTTTACCTTGATAGTTCGTGTATCATGATCTTGTTCATTATGTTATCGAGGTTTCAGTAATCTTTTTCAGGAACGAGATAAATAAAATTCACAAAGTTCTCTTCATCTCAGGCTTTGTGAATCCTCGAGATAAATATCTAAAACTCTTCCTGATTGATCAGTTTAAGATTGTTCTTAAGAGGTGGTTAATAATATAGGCTTCTCAGCTATTTGGATGTAAGTGTTCCGGATTTGTGAGGTTTGTTAGCTTTGTCTATTGCAAACATATTTCCAAGCCTTGATATATTGATCTCGAGGGATCAATTAGGCTTATCAGTTAGAAACATATTGGTATCAAATGACTTCACTTAGGTTTAAGCAACTCTCAGCCCGTAAAGGACGTCGTCTAAGAGAATCAATTTCGAGCCTTGCGAGGTTCAAGAGACGTTAGGAGCATGATTGTAGTTGAGTATCTTGTAGGGTGAATTCGGTCTCAACTACATTCCCAGTCTGAAGTCTGTTTGGTGTTCTAATTTGGACTAGGTCTCGGGGTTTCTGAAGTTGCAGTTTTCCTCGTTAACAAAACTTTTGGTGTCTTTTGTTTTTCTCTTTCCACATTATATTGTTTTATCATTATAATAAAATAACACAAGTAGTACATAATCAATTCTAGTAGATAAATTCATCTTTATTGTGAACAATTACAAGACTCGTTCTTATAGAATTCGTATCTTGAAAGATTGATAACAAGTCTTGGCAGAATTCAGATTGAATTATTAGGATACGACTAAATTGATCTTGGATATTGATTTTTGAGATCTTCTAAGTGCTCTTTTATACAATCAGTTTCACGGACTTTGTTGTCTTGACATTATGATTGTGAAGAGAGATAAAAACTCTACATACATATATATATTGTTCAAGGATCATTAAGTTGATCTACCTGCAATTGTATTAGGTTTTGTCCATACAAGTTGTCAAACGAAAAAGTTGGTGGTGTACTTGGCACCCTCTCCTTTTTAGTAATACCCAATATAGATTGTCGATCTATACAACAACCTATAAAAGGTTTATACGAGATAAACAAGCTTGTCAGATCACAGTCAATCAAGTGTGCACGAAGTATCACATATATCAGAATACCAAAAATTAAGTTGTCTAGTCTTCAAAGTACCTGCACAAATAACTTGATTCCACTTATGGTCGATTATGCACAAAACGAAGAATGTTAACAATATGCAATAAAGCAAATCTGAAATCGTAGATCCTTGAACTGGTTCGAATGAACTTATATCAGAAGACAAGGATATCACAGAATAAACAGACTGAGAAAGCGGGGGTATAACAACCACACCCAATAATTCGTCTGACAATCTGTATGGACAAACTCCAATATAATTCTGAGAGCACCAACTTAAAAGCGAGCTCAATCAAGAGATATATCAAAGAGCTTAATCTCAATTTCTCAATACAATATGCAATCAAATAGATTCAAATATGTGAGCCAGATTGATATGAGAAATAACTTGGATGGTACCAAAGAACAATGCTCAAGTGCCAATCAATTTTTATCCAACAATCAAGGTCGGATTTACCAATTGATTGAACTATGCACAACCTGTGATATTTCAATTATATAAAAAAATATAATATGGAAAAGAAATAATACGCACACCAAAAATTTTGTTAACAAGGAAATCGCAAATGCAGAAAAAACCCCGAGACCTTGTCCATATTGAACACCGCACTGTATTAAGCCGCTACAGACACTAGCATACTACAAGTTAACTTCAGACTGGAATGTAGTTGATCCCTAACCAAGTCTCACACCGATTAAGGTACAATCGCGTTCCTTACGTCTCTAGGACCATGCGGATTCTGCACACTTGATTCCCTTAGCTGATCTCACCCACAACTAAGAGTTGCTACGACCCAGAGTCGAGAACTTATAAAAAAATCTGTCTCCCACATATAAGTCTATTCTGATAGATAAATCTGTCTCCCACAGAAGTACCTATGAATTTTTGTTTTGTCTTATGATAAATCAAGCTGAATATGAACCAATTGATAATCCGGTCTTATACTCCCGAAGAGCAGCCTAGAAATATCAATCACCTCACAATTACTTAACTATATGGTGGTAGAAGAAGTTATTGCAGAATCACAAAGTCTGAGACGAAGAACTTTGTGACTTCTTTTTATATGTTACCTATCGGAGATAAATCTCGAGCAAATATTAGAGAAGATAGTACTCAACACGATAGAACAAGTAAGATCAGAACACACAACTACAGAGAAAATAGTTGGGTCTGGCTTCACGAATCCCAGATGAAGTCTTCGAGTCGTTAACCTAATAGGGTTTTTGAAAAACCTAGGTTAAAGGAGAGTCGACTCTAGTTTGCAACTAGGACACAGGAAAGTGTCGGGATTAGGTTTTCCAGTTGCTAGAGTTCTCCCTTATATAGTCTTTCAAATCAGGGTTTGCTTATAGTCAAAGCTAAGATAGCTTAGTAACAACGCATTCAATATTCACCATTAGATGAAAACCTGAGTTAAGATTCAAGATAAGTCTGCTTCAAAATAAAGGAATCAATCTCCACCGTTATATGGTCTTAGCTTGTTACACACAAATGAAATATACCTTCATTTAGATATGGGAAACCGTACCTAAACGTGTATATTGAGTTGGCTCGATAACAGTTAACCAAAGTTAGCCATATGAACATGTCTTAACCACATTCATCTAACACTTCTAGATCAAAAATGATGATCAACCAATCACGAAAGATAATCAAATGAATCTAATTGTGTTTCAAATAGAGTTGTTAAATTGTTCACTATCTCATAGAAATATATATGAACCAATTGAAACAAAATAGGATTAATTCGTAATTGTACAAAGTACTTATGCAAGAATCAATTCACGAACATTAAGCCACGGTTTGCAAAGATTGCATTCCTTAATTCATAAATGTTTAATTCATGAGTATGAGAATCATACTTGACCGACTTTAGAACTTAAACCACTGTGTTCGCTAACCAGGTGTGCAAACAACAGCTTCGTACCTTGGCCTGTCCCGCTGTTCGCAAACCAGGTGCGCAAACAGCAGTCCCGGACCTAACTCGGGTAGAACCGTTCACATACTAGGTATGTAACCAAGGTTTTCGGACCTTTACAGGTCAAAACGTTCGCATACTAGGTACGCAAACAAGGTTCCCGGACCTGAATCATAACAATACAGTTCGCTTACTGGGTATGCATACCGTGTTGTATCCAGACATGGTCAATTGTTCTAAACTCCCGTTTCCATCATTGAAACATCCTTAGAAGACGACAATAGTCGTCTTACACAAACTATTAGCTTCAGGTAATTTTCAAGTGATCGAATGATCAATACGAAACTTTCCAAGTTGACATCAAATGATTGTCTCATACAAATCATATAAGATGTTTCAAGGCGATTTTCAAATGATTATCTTTTGACTTAATATTTAGTTTCAAACAAATAAATTGTTTCCAACTAAACTCGTCAAGAATAATGATCAACATAAAGTTAAAAGCTTCTAACACATATTTCGAGAAATAGATAACCTAGATAAACTCAGCTCGAGATATCAAATGTGTATAATGTAGACGTCTATATAGCTATACAACTTAGTCTCATTAGGAGATAGAATAGAATAGACTTTTGAGTGATAAATAAGTTTTAGCCTCCACATACTTTTTGTTGATGAAGTCCCTCCAAGCTCTCCTTAGTAGATCTTCGTCTTCAATCGATGAACGTCGTGAAGTCTAAAGCTCAACTAAACATTCTATTCTAATCCGAGACATAGCTATAAGTAGACTAGAAATCAAGACTATATTTTTGATCAACTAAACTTGACAAACAAGCTTGAGATAACAATGCTTGCGAGTTCGACCGAGCAGTGCTCTAACACAGACTAGATCTATCCAGGTTCAACACATCGTTAGTCAATCAAATCAATAATCCAAAATTAAATAACAATGCGATTTAGTTTCCCACCAATGGTACTACTATAAACTTCTTGATCCCAATGAATTCTCTAAAAGGAGCACACGTAAGAGATTTCACCTAATTATGTAATCTTCTCTCCAGTGAGTATTACAATAATACTACTAATGGATTTCCTCACACAAACATAAAGTTTTGTGTGTTCCGGATAAGTTTGAAAGAAACACAAACTACACTATTCATAATGACCAAGGTAGTTTGAAAACCAGGGAATTACCAAATCCGAAAATACAAAAGATATGCAATAAATGCTTATTTTTTGGTTTTGTAAATATTCCAACTGTAACCCGACTAATATACCAAAATTTTCCTTGGATGACAACTCAATATTAGTTAGCATATAAAATATGCTTTACTAATATAGAAACCGGAGATGTGCTTATCCACTAGGATATGAATGTCACATAAATTATGAATATCACAAAGATATTTATAACATTTCGGTTTGGGATCTCACCTCGAGTATCAAGGAAAATACTTGAAAATTAAGTAATAAAAGTTTAACACATGTTCAAATACTATGTCGACATCTTGTGAACTTTCTATATTAACCAAACCATATTTCTGATAGCTATCCAAACCCTAAGTTAATAGTCCATATAAGAATACATCATATTTGGTTAACATAAGGATTGGTCCAGCTAAAGATCCTTGTGAAAGGATCGGTCCTGCTAGAGATCCTTGGGATCGGTCACGGTAAAGATCCTTGTTTAGTGGTCCTAGAGTAGATCCTTTGATACCTTTCAACTACAAAACAAGTTTCACAAGTCAACTTCCTTAAACTCATGTACATTTTTTTTGAAGGAAAGAGGTGATTCTCTGAATTTCATTGACATAGAAAGATCGTATACATCATGTTAAGATACATCATTGAAAAACATAATAAAATACATATTTTTTGTATCACAATTTTAAGTAAATCGTAATACAAACGTACTAAATACATGAATTTCAAAACAAAAATTGATGATACTTGAGGGATGGCATTTGAATTAAAATTCTGCCATTTGGATTTGAATAATTTGTTTTCTTCATCATTGTCTTCTTCATTAAGATGGAATTGTCCCATAAGGGAGTAATAAGCACAAAACACCATTATCACAATCAAATCCTGTAGCCATGGATCTTCATGAGAATGTAGAATCACGTCATGCGGGAAGAAATCGTTCTTGATGTACTTGAAATAATCGTAGCAATCGTTTGAAATGCCTATAAGGCTATGATAAATCTCTGATGGGTTTGAGAACATCATGAGAGCAATAATGAAATTGAAACAGGAAAAAACTAAAAATCGCATAGAATTTAATAAACTACTAATGGAAATATTTACTTTGTATCCAAATCTGATTGGAAATCTGAATAATTCAGATAGTATCCAACAGATTTGGAGTACAATTTTGGAGATTTAGGAGGATTTGTTTGCATAGGATTTTTTTGGAAAAAACGGTTATGATATGAGAGAGAGAAACAAATGGTAATCCAAAAAATTCATGTAATTATACTTAGTTTTCTAGGTATGGAATTAATCAAAAAATTCGATTTTTGTTATAGGGAAAGCTGATTTATTTAAGGGGAAAGCTAATATTATGGAGATTTGTATGGGGGAAACATTTACTGAAATTGACTTTCACAAATTATTTTGAATTACTACATTACCCTCTGACCATATACATATCCAACTGACCATGAACTTCACTAATGCACGAGGTATATTTGATAAAATGTATCACCGATTGTCATGGGTGAATTTTCGCAACTTTAATTTGGTTTTTCCAGTACCATTACCATCATAACAAACCGCAAAAGGCACAACATTTTGGAGCAACTTTAATTCGCTAATCTTGTGAAAACTTTATGGAGGGAAAAACGAGAGGGACCATAGGGTTATATATCAATGTTTCAGCCACAAACATGGGAGAACAAATAAAAATAAGAAAAAGAAAAAGCAAAAGCTACTGAACATTTGGTGATCTCTGCTAAGTTAAGCCCTAACAATAGTTCTGCATCAAGTATGGCATTATTTTTTTTCTATCATTATTATATTATTAGATGCTTCAAGAGATTCTAAGTGTTACCAAAGATCACGATCACTCTTAATCATGATGATTTTGAAGCTGAGATTAAAAAATATACTTGTTTTCCTATCATTTGAAACTAATTTCTCAAGAAATTTATGGATTCCTAATATTTTGTTGCATTTTGATTTGTTAAGTTATGATGGAAAAACAATATTGGATGATATTTGTTGCGATGTTTCAGAAAAAACACAAGACACTTTTGGGGTATCGTCGATTAGAATATTTGCCGGTGGTGTTTCTTTAAGAATGCAAAGCATTTATTTATTATTTTCTGGTTCATGTCCGTGGAGGTATGAACGATATTGTTTAATTATAAAAATGATTTAGATTAATCATGTTTATACAATAGCTAAGATATACGATTAGGTTAAGTTGAGGACAAAAACTAAACTTATGTTATATGTTTTCTTAAGGGGAAAAACAATTTTTTACTCCTCCCCTTGAATGAATCAAAGTCAAAAAAAATATAATATAGTCAAACAATTTTAGCTTTCCCCCTAAACAAATCAGCTTTCCCTATAACAAAAATAAAAAATTCAACACACTAACTAGTAACAAATTACCAAATAGTGTTATGTCGAATCTACGAAGTTCAAATAATAAACGTTATACCTCGTAGACCAATATACCAAAGTCGTTTAAGACAACTAGTATATGCTTCCTTAACACTTTGACCATAACAGAATGATCAGGTCACTAATACTGGAAATATATAAATATACTTCCTGTGTTGTATTTTCAATCCAAAAGACTTAAAGAACCATCAATAAAAATAAAACAAGTCAAGTCCGTATTACTAACCATGTTAACTAAAACATATTCCTATATATATATATGTAAACCTTAACGTAATAGACCGATCAGAAACACATTTTAATTGATTAACCCAATAGGGATCGATCCTTCGGACCGGTCATAATGTAGATCCTTGTTTAAGGTATCGGTCTTATAATTGATCATTTTATTCCTTTCAACTGCGAAATAAGTTTTTAAAGTATACTTCCTCAAACTCATGTAGTTCGACACACTAAACTAGTAATCAATTACCAAATAGTGTTATGTTGATTTTATGAAGTTCAAAATATAAACGTTATCTTCGTAATCCAATACACTAAAGTTGTGTGAAACAACTAATATATACTTCGTTGACACTTTGATCAAAATAGAATGATCAAGTTTCCAATATTAGAGATATATAAATATACTTCACATGTTATGTTTTCAATCTAAACGACTTGAAAGAAACATAAATAAAAATGGAAACAAGTCAGGCATGTATTACTAACCTCGAACAGAAATATGATGTGTACGTTGATGCCGATATGTTTTCAAGTTCTTTAAAGCAACACGAGTTTGTCACAACATTTCTAGTGTTACTAGTCTAACCTAACAAAGTTGACTCCAGTAATCTAATCAAGCAATTTCTAGTTTTGAAGCTAAACCGAGCAATGATCTAAGACAAGTCAAAACACTAAATAATAACTAATAAAACCTTGAACAATGATGGACAAAACAAGTTAGGGTTAAATTTGAACAAATCCGATTCAGAAGGAAAATTAAAAAGAAAAATGCGAAAAGAAAACAAATGCTTTGGAAAAGATTACAATTTCACAAGTCTTATTTAAGAGAATGAAGGAGTATGAATTCGTCGGCATGAAATTAGACTCCCCAACGTCTGATTTTAGGGGAATTAAGGCACCACCGATTATCGTTGGTGTTGATGCACCAGATGGTATTTTCTCATCATTACCACCACTAAGCACTTCACCCCCACCATGTTTATTATTATCATCAATAAAAGAAGATGGTAAATATAATAGACCCTTACCGGAAACAAGGAAGGAGCTATACCATATTTTATGTAGTGAAGTTCACTTTTATAAGCAAAGCAATGCATATTATCTTTGAAACAGTCTCAAAAAATAAATTGAGTACCTCGCTAACACAGTCGTACAAATTTCAATTGGAATCTTATTTTTCACGTTACTATAAATTACGATGGGTAACTAACTTTGAGGGTCGTATAAATTAAACTAGGCACCCAACCTAGTTGGTAGTATAAAAAAATTGGGTGAATTATCTGTACTTAACTCAAATAAGAGGGTATTTTAGTCTGAAATAAAAGAAGACAACTCGCCTAGTTTGACTGAGTCGAGAACGCACTTGGTTGATACCTTAGAGCAGTTCCTATGGACTCAACAAAACAAGGATTTGTTGATTTTGATCCCACCATGGACTCAACAAACATGAAAAACGGATGGACAAACCAAAAAATTTGTTGGTTTGTTGAGTGATATGGAAGAACAAACGCGCGTTTGAGGGAAGGTCGGGCGATCGTAGCACAAGCGCTGGCGTTTGTCACAAAAACGCCCCGTGTTCCTTAGAACGCCAGCGACTTTGGTAAAAGCGTCGCGTTTTTCCCTAAACTACCAACGGCTAAATCTGGACAGCTGAAAAATCTTATGATCTAACGGATATAATTTTTTATTTATATAAATACTCCTCATTTCAACTATAAATTCACACATTCTACCTATTCTTCACTCTCAAATCATCTACAAAAATGCCTCCCATAGTTCGTGGTGTTAGATTCACTCAACAAGAGGATTTAGATATTTCTAGAGCTTTTGTTTTTCACACACAAGATGCTGTCGATAGGAATGTAGCCGAATCGACGTTGTGTTTCTGGGAAAAAGTTTATAGAATGTTTGCCGCTGAAACGGGGAACATTAAAGGGCGTGATCCTCACTTATTGTCGCATCCTTTTAGTTCAATTAGTCGAAATGTATCGGAATTCATTGTTGTACTAATGGAGAATCACATAAATAAGCTCAACGGTAAAGCTGTACATGAAGTGGAACCCAGAACTCTAGCGATGTGGCTGTATCTCATGGCGGATGTCCTTTTGACTTCAATGCTTGTTTCAACATTCTTAAGGTGCTCAACAAATACAATCTCTACATCGCCCTAGGAATTCCACCACTACTATGTAGTAGTTATTTTAATCTAATGCCTTTTATTCTCATGTATGATGTAGTTGTTCGATGCAATATGTTTTTATTTATGAGATTGATGGTGCAATGTTCAATCAAGAAAAATTTAAATTAGTTATGATATTGATGGTGCAAATGTGAAGACATCCACATGTCTGGTTTTAGATCATCGTAATAACACGAAATAAACCGCAAACTAATAAATAACATAATACCATAGTGAATCGATTTGTCCTTCAACTCCACTCAGCCCACTCCACCAAAAACAGGACATTCCCATAAATGCCTTATGTATGTGTCTTCTTCAGAAGAAGTGCGCAAATGCATAAAAGTCTTGCAACCGGGTTTTGAGCATTCACTAATTCTTTGTGGACAATGTTTGTATTCGTGATCTCCATATCCACAGTGCTTACAGTGTGATAACTCATTCTTCAATTTGGCTTTAAGTTTGATGTTTTTGAGAGCGTTGCAATCTTTTCTTCTTTTTTAATTTCATAGCATCATCTAGCATATGTGGTTCCTCTTGGCAGTTGGGATCTTGACATTGCAAATACCTGAGCTTTTCCGGTCGTGGTCCAATCACCATTCTGATGCATGAACAACCTTCCCGCGGGCATTGCATAAGACTGTGGTTATCCATGAAACTTAATGGACAAACCTCTTTTGCTTTGACACATAATATTTGCTTCGCTTTGCCTTTAGAAAACATGGTGGATGTTTTTGGCTTAAGAAAGAAATATGTTGGTTTGGTTGAGAATAAAACCTAATGCTGTATTTATAAAAAAAAAATAGGCGCAATTCAAAAGGGCGGTTTTAGTAAAGCAGCGTGGTTTTACTACAAACGCCAACGGCTAAATTTTCTTTCTCTCCCTATAAATTTCTTTCTTCCCATCTCCAAATTTACATATTCTTCTTCTTTCTTTCTAAAACTCTTAATCTCTCTCACTCTGCAAAAATGTCGTTTAGAAATCGTGGTCCCAAGTTTACTAAAAAGAGGATATAACTATATGCAAAGCATATTTTTTTCATAGGGTAATCGTTGGTATGGGCTTTCAAGATGGTTCTTTTTGTGAGAACGTTTTTACAATGTTTGTATCACTGACGGGAACCCGGGAAATCGAGATGCTCGTTGATTGCATGCTCGTTTTCAAACTATTGGGCTTGCAGTCCAGCCATTTCTTGCCCTGGTAATGGAAATTGATCGAGAAAAGTTCATCGGTGTAACTGAAAATGAAGTGATCCAAACAACTCTTGATAATTGGGAGGAAGCTCACCGTAAACCTTTTCGTTACGAAGCGTGTTTTAGAATTCTAAAAGATGGTCCATCTCAAGCACATTTGTCTGCACTCGAATGCCTCTCCCGGTCTTTACAATGGAAGAAGATGTTACTCTTGTTCGATGTTGGTTACATCGTATGATAAGACCAATGAACAATAACCATTTCTGGGAAAGAGTATTGGGACATTTTGTAGCATCGCTGAACGAAACCATAAGAAACAGTAAGAGCCCCGAACTAAGAATTGCATTCATCACTAAGGAAGGCAAACATTATACAGAAGTTTTGTGGATGGTTCACCGGTGAAATTCTGGATTACCCAACGAAGAACTGGTGAGTATCTTACCTTTGTCCTCATTTATCAATTGCATCATAAATATATGAACTTGTTGTTTATCTGTTTTGCAGAAAACCATCGCCCAGACCAAGTTTACTGAAGAAACCGGAAGAGAGTTTAAGCATTTTGAATGCTATGAACTCTACATATAGAATGTCACTGAATTTGATGTTTTTGTTATGGTTTATTAAAATATAGTTTGATGTTATTTTCAAGTTTAAATTGTAATAAATTTCGCTTAATCTGAAGTGGAAATCTATTTTAAAATCAAAATATTTTCATTCGTTGATATTACTGCCAATTCTTTTACAAGATATAAACTTAGATAATAATAAAATGTACTAAGCAACTTTAATATAAATCAAGTACAAGCTTTGGACTCATGTTTATTTTCATTTGGCGTATCTTCCATTCAACGCGCTCTTTGACAGTTTCGTTTTTGTTTTTGAATTTTTTGTTGTTAACTTTCAAAACTGGAGCTCTTCTTTGCCTTTCAGCGGAACATTTTCTTAGAGCAACTTCAAAAACTTGCACTTCCCTCTTACAATTTTCAATCTTTTTAAAACTCCCACATATCTTAGAAACAACAGCTTCATGTTTTGCATCGCAAAAAAGTGTGATCGCCTTTTCAGCCATTTCACCAGCAATAAACTAAAAAATCGAAATAGATTTAGAAAAGAAAATTCAAGAGAAGTAAATTTTGGTGTAAGTGAATTGTTTGAAGATGATGGTAATTTATAGAGGTCGAAAGTGAATTTCAAATTTTTTAAAAAAATAGTCGTTATGTTTTTGCTACAACCGCCAGCGTGCGTAGAAATTACGTCGCGTTTAGGCTTCAAATGCTCGGTATTGGTTCTGTTTTGGGTAAAAACTGTTTCTGTTGGTTTTGGTAAATTTGGGTGTGTGGATGAGAAACAAATCTAAACCTAAAACAAATGCACTGCACGGGAGTACTTTAGACTCGAGAGATCAATCTGTACAATCCTGGCCTAAACCAAAAAATGGCCGTTCCAGGCTTGCTTCGTCACAAAGTGAAGGAGAAGGGTTGGTATTAGGGAGGGAAACGAAGAAGGTGTCGAGACCATAATGGTTAATTCTGAAGGTGTGGCTATTTTATGACTTGTATCAGAATTTTGGAACTGGCTTGCGGAATGAAAGCTATCAGTTCTTTGGTGTTTTTCTGGATAATGTGTTGTTGTTCTAACCAAAACTTGTTGTTTGGTTGAAATAGGTAAAACTTATTTATACAAGACATATTGAACGCACCCTAATCTCGTAGAAAGTGGGAATGATGGAGTGATGGAGAAGTGGGGTCATGTGTAAATGCCAGAAACCACGTTCCCACTAGGAAGGAAACATGCTAGTTTACACCCACTACTTCTTGCCGCCACTAAATGCCCTGATTTCGACACTTTCTTATAATGGGCGTGTTGCACGCCGCACGCTGTAAACCACCAGACCAATACCCTGATGAGCTTCCCCCAGTTTGTGACATGTTTGATGTCTCGAGTGTTTTCGTGGAAAACGTGTAGCAGATTGCTGTGTGTGGCAAGTCAAAGTCAAGAGACTTTCCACAGGAGAATAACATGTTTGATGCTATTAGGCTTGTCTTGGCTAGTCGCCTAAGACTTGCCACAGGCCTGTCAATTCTGTGGTGAATTTGAACGGCTGAGATTGTAACTCATGAGAAAGGGTGGCCATTGATTATGGTCACACTCTGTTGGCGCCAATAGTGGCATAGTGTTGCAGTGGCGCCTGCCTAAATTAGTGTTTGGCATGCCGCAACCCTAATTAGTTGTGTGGCGTGTGTCGTAGCGGCCCTGCCTAAATTAGGGTTTGGCATGCCGCAATCCTAATTAACGCGTGTGGCATGTGGCCGCAACACGGTGACGTTTTTTGTGTAGATAGTGCCATGGCCGCGTCAAAGGAATTATAACAGGGCAATAATGTGGGAATGACCACAGGCGCAAGGATATCCATGGGTGTCCATGGCATGTTGTTGTGGCAGGTTTAGAGCGACCTGATTGGTCGATAGAAAGAGGGCCGGCAAGCACTGTGGACGCGACCTCATTCCAGATGCGTGTGACACATTTAAAGTGACCTGATTGGTCGATGGAAAGAGGGCCGACAAGCACTATGGGCGCAGCCTCATTCCAAATGCGTGTGGCGCATTTAGAGCGACCTGATTGGTCGATGGAAAGAGGGCCGACAAGCACTATGGGGTGTGGCCACTTGCAAGTGGCGCCGGCTGGCCTATGGCATGGCCACACCTCCCTTTGTCGCTGCTCCTATCCCGCGACTCCTTTTATTCCTTGTTTTCTGATTTTGGGTAGGATTTTGCACCTACTAATCCATGGCGGATTAATTTCCTAGTTCGCCTAAGCTTAATTTCGACCGACGGAGTTTAATATACTGCGCAGGGAGCAAAACCCTAATTTTTGCAAATTAGTCAGGGAAATATCTGAATCTTGTGAATTATCACAAAATTGATTAAATTCTATGTGTTGACACAGAGTTCTTTTAAGTTTATTGCCAGAGAGCAGTATGCTTTCCGATTGAGTACTTTTATGCAAGGACCTTAACCTTGATACTTGGAAATTCGTGCTATTCTGCCGCGAGTGAACACAAATTGTCATGCCATATCAATATTAAGGGTTCAGCCGGGGAACATAGCACAAAAAGCATTCAAATAAACTTATATTAATTGAATAATATAGGCAGGGTGCCAAAATTTACAGAATATCTGGGATTGTTGCTACATGCACCATTCTGGATAAATTTCATGAGAAAATATTGAGTTGCTCAATAAATGCTCCAGTGGAGAGGTTGAACACTCATCACTTTTACATGACTCCGTTTCTTTGCAGAGTGACAGCATATCAAACGCGAGGGTTTTACAATTTTAACCCTGAAGTAAAAACCACCATCAACAGGTTCCAACGCCGAGTTTGAGCTTCAAGCACTGGCGATTTTTCTTTGACCTCGCGCTTGATGATCAACCGCCCACTTCTTTTCCCATAATGAAGAAACGTGTTTGGCCAACCACCTGGCTCAACAAAATTTTTCATTTGAACATTACCATAGGGATTGCCCTTGTATACGAATTCACCTGTTTCTGAAACTTTATCTAAAATAGGTTATATTCTTATGCTTTGCTCTTAGTTTTTTGTCAAAGGTCTTTTTGGGTGAGGTTGTAGGTACTCTTGGTTTGGCTACAAACACTTGCAAAGAGTATACAATAAAACCAAACTGAAAATTTCACGTGCTTTTCCCGGTGAGCCAAGAGGAAAAAGGCCAAAACTGCAATTTTAAATACACCAGCAAATTTTCAATTCGTGTTTAAAATTTTAACAGAAAAACTTTTTGAAATACAATTATGTGTGTTAAAAGATCCCGCCAAAACCTCCAACTTGAATCTCGAAACCACATTTTGGCGGGACAAATATCACGTTCATGATGAACATGCAAAACGACGATATTGCCCATTCCTCGGCACACACATCTGTGCATTTCTTTTTGCCGTAGACGACCCCAAAGGATGGCAGTGACAAAGAACAAGGATATACAAAGAATATTGATAAAAGAAAGGTATAAAATAGGAATAACAAAAATGTGAGGAAGAAAACGAAAACAAAGAAGCATACGGATCGATGACATGGCACTAAAATTTCAAATCCCGCCCAAAATCAGATTTCATTTCAAGCGTTGAGATTGAAAATCTTATTCTCTGCCGACCTCTTTTTATATCTCATTTCTCTCTCCCTTCTTTTTCTCACAAACCCAAACACATCTTTCTCTCTCTCCCTTTCTAAGTTATCTCTGTGAAACCCTAACTCTGAAGGTACGTCTCAAAATAGACCGATTCTTACCGATTCTTACCGATTCAAACATATTCTCTGCTGTTTCTTACCGATTCTTATCAGTTTTTTGCGTTTATTGCTCAGGATTATCAATGAAAGGAGCTAAATCGAAGTCTGATGCTACCAAAAATGGTGATAAGTAAGTTGTCGTTTAGTTTTTGATTGATATGTATGTTTGTTTGAGTTAGAACTTTACGGTTATCTGATTAAATCGGTTATGTTCAGATCTGAAAGTTTCAGTGTTTTTTGTTGTGTTTTTGATGATTGTTTCAGGCTTTCTGTGAAGAGAAAAGTTGCTGCTAATGATGCAGGAGGAAGAAAAACTTCCAAGAAAGAGAAGGCTGTCAAGGATCCTAACAAGCCGAAGAGACCTGCTAGTGCTTTCTTCGTATTCATGTAATTTCTTCTTCTTCTTTAATTTTTTTCGTTGAATTTTAGTGATGGTTTTGAATCGAACGATTTACTCATAATTTCTGAATTTGATTTCTCTAATTTCAGGGAGGATTTCAGGACACAATTTAAGGAAAAGCATCCTAACAACAAATCTGTCTCAGTTGTAAGATCCCCTTTCTAGAAGATTTTGTAATTTTATCACTGAGAATTGAATTTTAATTGACTATTTTGTTGTTTTAAATTTTGAAATAGGTTGGTAAAGCTGGTGGAGATAAGTGGAAATCCTTGTCCGATGCTGTAAGTAAATTAATTAATCAGAGTTAAATTTCTTACCTATAACTGATGCTTAATTGTGATTTTGATGTAGTTCTGTTTTTATGTTTGTTTTAGGAAAAAGCTCCTTATGTAGCCAAGGCAGAGAAAAGGAAGGTTGAATACAACAAAACCATGGACGCATACAACAAGAAATTGGTCAGTTTACTTTATAGAAATCTCAGATTCCCTGTTATTTCAGTACTTATAAGGAAATGAACTTGAACTAACTATCATAAAAATTGTAATACTATTTTAGGCTGGAGGGTCAAATGCTGATGATGATGAAGAAGAAGAATCTGACAAATCAAAGTCTGAAGTTAATGATGAAGATGAGGAGGAAGAAGGAAGTGATGAGGTTTGTTCATACTTAAATTAAAACCCTATTATTCATCAATTTAAGTTTTGATATGAATTGTTGTGTTAATTTCTGTTCTCTTGAATTCTGTTTGTAGGAGGAAGATGATGACTAGATAGGAAGTACAGTAGAGAAGGAAGAAGAGCCTGGAGATGTGCGTTTCTAACTGTTTTTGGTCTTTCTAGTTTTACAACACTTGTGTTATGGAAAATATATGCTTCTAGTACTTTGTGGAGGCTTAAAATTACTATTGTACCTACTCACTCTTCTTCCTTTATGTTCAATGGTTAAGTTAAGTTAGTCCTTTTTCTTTCATTATCTCTTTGTTATCTCTCAGGTTTTTCTGTGGTGTTGAAATTTTATGATTTGAATCACATCTTCATGATAGATATTGGGTGTTTGTATGATTAAAACCTTTGGGTCTAAAGAACAAATCAGTCTAATAAAACTATTAGACTGTTGGTATCCTCGTTTAAGTGTGGTTTTTGTATGGTAGAGTAGCTGTTGTTTTGTTTATGAGTATGAAAATTCTGACTCTCTGAACTTTATGGAACAAGGTGAAGAGTGATAGAAATGGAAATCTAATGTAGAATTAGAGTGAATGAAAGTTTATGGTTTATTTAATGTGGTTGTCAAAGTTGGTGTTCTTGATTTGCCATTAGTTGCCTAAGTATATCAAGGGAAGCACCTAATAATGTTCCGTGGTGTTTTGCTAATAACTGATGTGGTTGAGATGTCTTAATTGTCACATTCAATTTCTAACTTAAATGTGCCATACCAAGAAACTGATGTGCCAGTTTGAAAACCTAAGTAAACAGATTTTATGGTCTGTGTAGCATTTCAATTGTTAATCATCCAGGTATTAGGGTTTTAACACTCAATCTTGTCGATAGGCGATTGCCTTTAAATATCAAGTCCATGATGGTTTTTCTTTGTGGTACTTTGATCCTTCGTGTTGTGCATATCCCATGTTACTGTGGTGTTAATTTATGCTTTTCAGTCTAGGTTATGTAAAGTTTTGCAGTCAAAACAATCAGATTCAGACCCCCAGTTTAGTATGTTAATCTGTGGAAGAAATTCTGTTTAGGCTGTTACTATAGGGTGGTGAAGTTCTGTTCGTAGGCAAAAGTCCTTTCTCTAATTTTCTCATTTTTCTCTTCGAAAGCTTTCTTCCAAAACACTCAACAGGTCACATAATTAAGACAAGAAGCAAGTTACACAAGTCGTGAAATTCCTTTTCTGTAGTAAATGTTTGAGGTTACTAAACCAACCCTTCCATTTCCATTTCGTTGTTGTGTCAGTTTAAGAATATGTGTGTGGATGCAGTTCAGGTAGTGACTATTTTGTGTTGTTTTCAATGGCAAATTTGTGGGTTGCTTTTATTGTTCTGCTCCTTTAGAGGTTCATGGCATTTGTGTCCATGGCTTCCAAAAGTGTTCATTATTTTTAGATAGTGAACTCCAATAGGAGTAAAGTTTGGGGAAGACTCTCGGGGATAAAAAGTAGGTGTGCTATTTTTTTCCTCCCTGAAGTGCTTTCTATACAGTAAGACTGTATACCCAATTACATACTTTATGTGTTAACATTACAATCTCACCCTTAGATTTAGGAACGGTGGTTTCTTTTGAAATGGGCTCACACAAAAGCCATATCTAACCAGTAGGTAAATGACATTGTGGGGTGAAACTTTGTTGTAGAACCATAATATTGGGCATACCAAAAATTTTATAGGCATACAAAGTCATTTTCCTAACCAGGGTGTATTGATAAGGGGTGTCTAATGGGTATGCAATGACCTATACACCCTTAAACACTTCGAAAATATTGATTTATAGGCTTTAGGTTCGGCTGATTCGTGTTGATGAGTTATCAGCCGAACTTCCCGCTGTAGACTGAATTCTTTCGATCTTGTTTTGATCATAACTTCTTCGTCCAATGTCGGAATGACCTCATTCTTTTTGCGTTATCTTCGTATTTTCATTCTCTTGAAGATGAAGATAAAATCTACTTGATTTTAATGGGTTAAAATCTATGATTTTCATTATATAAGCTGAACCATTAACATTTTTTATTCCTGAACTCTCAGGAATATGTTCGGCTTACATCTATGAGCCGAACCAACCCATTGATGAACAGTTCGGCTTACATCTATGAGCCGAACCTCACATAATTTTTCTTCCAGATCACACAGGACTAGGTTCGGCTCATTATGATATTTTTAAACAAGCCGAACTAGTTGGTTCGGCTCATAACAATAACACTTTCAGCTTGCCGAACTGTTCATTAGTTGTCAATATCCAGGTTTCAGATCAAGGTTCGTCGCATAATTTAGGTGAGTTGTGAGCCGAACCTAGGTTCGGCGCATAATTTAGTTGCGTTGTGAGCCGAACCTAAGTTCGGCGCATAATGTTGTTGTTTTTTAAGCCGAACGGTTCTTCAAATTTTCAGCCTGAAAGTGTATATGAACAGTTCGGCTGATACGATTTTCATTATATAAGCCGAACCATTAACATTTTTTATTCCAGAACTCTCAGGAATAGGTTCGGCTTTCTAGGAAAATTTTGTACAAGCCGAACTAGTGTCTAGCAAATGTTCGGCGCATACCTAAACAATTTCAGTTAGCCGAACTGTTCATAAAGGGATGGTTCGGCTCATAAATGTAAGTCGAACCTTTTCATCCTCCAATGGTTTGGGAATCATTGATGTAGTTGATGTGCATTTTCCTAGGTTTTTTAGATGATATATGACCCTCCTCATCCTCTATTGAATCAAGAATTAGAATTTTCTCACTTTCTCTTTCTCTCCTTCTTAACCAAACCAAAATTTTGATTTTTTTTCCTCAAATTTTTCATCTAAACAACTCTTATAATTCTGAAAATTATTTTAATCACTAAACAAAATATTTAATCACTAATCAAGATTATTAACACTAATACGTAAAGGGCAGATTTGCCATTAAAAAAATTTGGGTTAAGGGGTTATCTGATTTTGCTATTTCACAACCTTTTTTGTCTTCATTCAGTATGCCTTGGAAGATTTTGGTATGCCCAATATTATGGTTCTTGTTGTATACATCTTGGTGTATTTTCTCCGAGTCATTAAAAATCATCACCTTTTGTGCCCCTCCAAACTATATGATCATTAACTCTTGAACCCAACCATTCATTTTGGTGCTCGGGTTATGCAGATTACGAGGTTAGTGTATTTGGAGTATTTCTATATGAAACGTGTCGTGTTAAAGTCTTATTTGAATTCTGTTTGTAGGAGGAACTAGGAAGATGAAGACTAGATAGGAAGTATAGTAGGGAAGGAAGAAGTTGGAGATCTGCGTTTCTTGACTTTTTTGTTTTGGCATTTATGTCTTTTTGTTTCTTAATCTTTTTATTATCTCTTTCAGTTTTCGTGCGGTGTTGAATTTTTATGGTTTGAATCACTGCTGCATGATAGATATTGGGTGTTTTGTGTGTACATATTTAACCATCAGCCACGTGTCTATGAAGAAATACGTGGAAGGCATGCGAACCAAGCCATCAAAACATGATGAGACACGCTTACAACCAATAAGCATGCCCCATCAGCATCAGATCTTCGTCCAGATAATCCGATGGTAGAAAATTAAGGTGTACCGAAGTATGATGTTACCGCGGAGCACCAAATAGCCCCCAAAGATCTACTTTCTCTTATCCCCAGAAAGAGCCAAGATCAATGGCGAGGAGAAATCTGACTGACACGGATGTGACAAGGGAAGAAGACACTTGCCTGACACGAGCAAACGTCTCAACTACCCGCATTAAGCACTCTGAGCAGTGTACGTGTCAATCAGCCCATAGGATGAACGAGGACAACCCTTCGTGATCAAGCATGGAACGCAGGGGGCATTGTAAAGGACGAAGACCTCTGCGTGATGGACACAAAGCACAAGAAGATAAGGTTGCAACGGCCTCTCAGAAGTAGGACCCACGTTTCAACCCTATAAATACCCCTCTCCACTAAGAGAGAAGAGGTCGACCAATGCACAATCCTTAGAAGATAACATAAGAGAGAGAAATAGGAAGAGTAAGTAAATCCCCTGCTTTCGCAGACTAATGTATACTCAAAATTCATTCATCTTTGTAAACATTCAATACATAGTGAAACAACAACCCCTGTGGATGTAGGCCTTAGTGCCGAACCACGTAAATCTCCATCTTATTTATATTTCAGCACTTTTATATTCATCGCATATCCCTTATGATTCGTATTTATGTTCGTATTTGTAGTCTTACTCTTCATACGATCATTTTCCTGATATTATTCGACTAGGCAGTGATGAGCCTGAGGGCTTTGAGTCGATGAACCGATAGTATCATCTATTTTATGCATGTGCCATTTAATTCAAGAGTTTTTAGTATGTGCGAACATTTTTTGTGAGCACGTATAAGCCCTCGTGATTTATGTGTTCACAATCTGGCGCTAGAAACAGGGACTTTGTCCCGGTAAAAGTTTTATCTTATCCTGTGATTTCACCTTAAACGCGCTTTATGCCTGTGCTCTATTATTTTTAGCAGCACTTATATGTTTATTTGCCAATTAATACTAAGGCTTCAGCGTGCTTTCAAATCCTTTTTTATTCTGGGTTTATGGTCTTTATCTTCAAGGACACCATTTCAAATCAGACAAATCCACGACTATCTATCACAGATTTGCACGTGCGACGTATTTTAAGCTAAGTAAAAGACTTAATAATCAGATTCACGAGTTTTCGCTATGGATCTTCCTTTTCAAAAGATTTCCTATTTTTTTTATCTTCACTGCGGATATAGATCCATGATTGTTTATTAGAGGATTTGTATTGCGATAACAAGACCGTTGAAGTCTTTATGTTTTTTCTTTTATTAAGGCCCTCGGGCAACTCTTTTCTTTCTTAAGGTAAACACTTTTTATTCCATTCATTTTTCGGGTACGAATGACACTAACCCGATCCACGTGGATATCTTTGGTTCTCTTTATTTGAAATTACCCTATGCAGAAAGGACCCAAGATGGAAAAGACACTAGAGGCAGGAAAAACCAAAGCCTCATCAAAGGAAACACCGAGGACTACCCCGGTCATGACCGAAGTAAGCAGAAAGGAGACAAATCTAAGACAGCTAATCATAGGCAGGATGCTGCGGAAATCACCTCACATATGAACACCAACTCTATTGCAGCCGCGGCTCTCAAAGCAGCATCGACGAAGAGCAGTGCGACTGCTGCGGCCCTCCAGGCTGTAGAAGCTAACAAAATTTTGGTTACAAACCAAGTCCATCAACAAAGAGAAGGGGTGGCAGAATCTATGACACATCACCCCGCACACCCGCCAGCCTTCGGAATGCCGTCAACGAACGGTTAGAACCAAACTATACCAGTGGTTTTAACACCGAGGGTGGAAACTCAACCGAGGGGACCAAACTTGGAGATACCAACAATCGAAGCTGATCCTCTACCACCCTTAATACACACAATAGATGAAGGGGGCACCATGGCCGTAGGGGTACAAGCAGGAACTCCCAATCAGGGGTCTAACCAGTCCCATCGACTGATGGCAGAGCTCGAAGAATTGAAGAAGAGCCAGCAGGTCTACGCAGATGCCGTAGCTCTGCTGGCCAGAGAGAATCAATACTTAAAAGATCGGATTGCCCAAAGCACGAAGACCAGCCAACGAATGGACGAAGCAAATTCTAAGGCACTAGAGCCTAATCGAGACCGAAGAATTATCCTAGCAAACGCCGCTAAGGGAAGCAGTGCATCTGATCTGGATTATGCCGCCGAAGACTCAGATTATTATGACAGTGAGGACCGAAGAAAGAAACGCTCAACTGAGCACGAGAGCGTCGGACATTACCGCGCGATGGAAGAGCTGCGTGATGAGATGATGGCTGAGATCAGGCAGTTAAAATCCAGACAAGGCGGAGGAAGGATAGAAGAGGTGATGAAAGAGGCTAACTCCACGCTCCTAACTCATCGCCTGGCAAACACCCCCATTCCGCTGAAGTGCCCTGTCCCAACTTTTGAATGCTATGACGGATCCAGTGATCCCGCGGCACATATCCGGTATTATAATCGTATCTCACCCCGATGGAGTCAAAACGACGCCGTCCTCTGTAGGTATTTCCCATCAAGTCTGAAGGGGTCAGCTTTGTCCTGGTTTGACAACCTGCCACCTGATTCCATCAATTCCTACAATCAACTCGCAGAGAAATTCTTGAGAACCTACATGTACAAAAAAGCTGTCAACACCAGAATGGATAAACTCTTTTCACTGGCAATTGGTTACAAGGAGAATACAAGGGACTACACCAACAGATGGCATAAGATCTGCCAAGCTATAGGGAGTCTAGATCCCGTAGTAATCATCAACTGCTATAAATGGGGATTAGACAGAATGAGTACACTGTTTGTTGAGATCCACGGAAGCGTACCTAAGACAGAAGGAGATCTTCGAATAATTATTGAGAAGTATGCTCGTCTTGAAGAAATCCAGCGTGAGAACCCGAGGGCACAAACGCAAAGGTCTCACCGTACCAATTCCGCAGAACAAACCAGCGGGGCCAAAAGGAATAGCTCAGTGGAACGACCGCACGAAGATAGGAAGGAACGAAGAGATGATCGAAAAAAAGGCGATCGAAAATTCGAAGATCAGGTATACGAAGCTCAATGCTAGCTACGCTCGGATCTTGCGAGAGATCAAAGGAAGGGAAAATTTGGAGTGGCCATGGTCTAAGGTAAAACCTCCCCCAAGGACCGAGAAGTCAAAAGATTACTGCGAGTATCATTGCTTCAATGGTCACCAGACCGAGAAATGCAAAAACCTCAAAATAATGATCCTAAAGTTGATTGATGCTGGCAAACTCAAGCAATACATACAAAAGGAAGTCACCGAGGATAGATCCAAACGAACCAAGCAAGTCCAAATTCCAGAGGGAAACCGCACAATCACTTACAACGCAAATAGGAAAGAGGCTAAGAAAGCAATTCGAAGATCACTGCGAGTTATATAAGATTGATGGCGTAGATGTGGATGAGCACGAAGAGTGGATGGACACACCTATCATCTTCGATACTGAAGATATTGAAGAAGATATGAAAGACCATATCGATCCCTTGGTCCTCACACGACCAGTAGCCGGATGTAACCTCAAAAATATCCTCATCGACGGGGGAAGCTCAGTTAATATTCTATTTTACGAAACCTTAAAACGGATGAAGCTCAATGATGAGCAGCTGATGTCCTCTTATTACACCATCTACGGGTTCAACGGAGCACCCACAAAGCCATTGGGAGACATCGTGTTTCAGGTGAACGCTGGTCCCAAGAAGGTAGAAACACGGTTCAGTGTGATAGACGCCCCATCCCCCTATAACGCCATTATTGGCCGAAAATGGGTACACAAACTCAAGGGAGTGGCAGCAACTTACTACCAATGTCTCAGATTCCCTACACCCGAGGGAGTAATGGAAATCAAGGGAGATCGAGTCTCTGCAAAGGAGTTCCAGTCCACTCAGGATCGTATTAACAACGAACAGGAAGAGCAGCGAAAAACCCGAAGGACCAAAAATAAAGAAGCTGCGAAAGAAAAGGCCATAGACCTGTTCCTCAGGGAAACCGCGGGGAAGGGCTTGACAAAGAATGATAATATTCTTAACACAGAGGAAAGTACTTCAACAGCCAGTGGAGAACATGAACATACCAAATAGCAATTAAATAATGTCCCTGTCCTTGGGGACCCAAAGCCGATGTTCACACCGGTGGAGCCCGTAAAAGAAATCAACATAGGAGCGGAAGAAAATCCGAAGATGATTAAAATAGGGACCATAATGGACAAAGAAAGAGAAGCTTCCTTAACCAAACTCCTTAAAGAATACGCGGATGTATTCGCCTAGAAGTTAGGAGACATGCCGGGGATTGATCCAAAAATAATCCAACACGAGCTACGCATCAAACCAGGCACGCCACCTTTCAGGCAGAAAATAAGAAAAGTTGCACCGGAGTATCATAAGGCAGTAGAGAAAGAGCTCCGGAAATGCTAGAAGCAGGCTTCATCAAGGAAGTCAAGTACCCAACATGGATCTCGAACATGGTCATCGTTCCTAAGAAAAACGGAGGGGTTAGAATATGCATCGACTTTACTAACCTCAACAAGGCATGTCCAAAAGACAACTATCCACTACCGAGCATATATCAACTGGTTGAAGCAGTGGAAGGGTACGAAGAGCTATCATTCATGGATGGATATTCTGGTTACAACCAAGTATCCCTGGCAGAAGAAGATCAATAACACACAACATTCTACACCCCGCACGGCCTTTATTGCTACACTAGAATGCCCTTCGGACTTCGAAACGCAGGGGCAACTTACCAAAGAATGGTCAATGCTATCTTCAAGCCATGGATTGGTAGTACCCTGGAAGTCTACGTTGACGACATGCTCATTAAAAGTAGGCTTCGCAAAGATCACCACCAAGATCTGAGAGATATTTTTGAAGCAATGAGGAAACATCACATGAAAGTAAATCCAGAAAAATGCACCTTCGGTGTCACCTCAGGAAAATTTCTCGGATATCTGGTAACAAAAAGGGGCATTGAGGTAGACCCCGCAAAGATTCAGGCCATAGTGGAAATGCCATCTCCGAAGAATTTGAAAGAAGTGCAAAAGCTCAATGGATCCTTAGCAGCCTTGGGCAGATTTATTGCCCGATCCTCGGATAAATGCAAACATTTTTTCAATATTCTCAAAAAAGGGAGTAAGTTTGAATGGACCGCAAAGTGTGAAGAAGCCTTCCAAAAAATCAAGGAATACCTGGCTTCAATTCCGATCCTACAAAAACCTGATCCCGATGAGGTCTTGGCGCTGTACATAGCAGCGGCAGAAGACGCAGTTAGCGCAGTGCTGGTCAAAACCAATACGAAGATAGAACATCCTATCTATTATGTCAGCAAGACCCTCAATTCTGCGGAAAGGAATTACACGAAGATCGAACAACTCATCCTGGCATTAGTGTGGGCTACTCAAAAGCTGAGAGCCTATTTCCTAACTCACTTCATCCGCGTCCCATGCAAAGCACCATTGGAAGCAGTCCTCAAAAGCGCGGGGAAAGTAGGAAGAATAGCCAAGTGGAACACCCACCTGGACCAATTCAACATCATCCATGAAATTCAACACACCCAAAAATCCCAAGTATTGGCGGATTTCTTAGCAGACCTCCCCCTGGACAACGATGAAGAGATTAGGGGCATACCAGAAGCTGACGAGGAAAACAAGGATCCGGTTGATGTCCTCGAACCCATGAGCCAAAGACGATGGGAAGTCTTCGTCGATGGTTCCAAAAATAAGGAAGAAGCGGGAATAGGCATTGTCATCACCACCCCAACCGGAGAAAGGATCGTACATGCACTCAGGTTGGAATTCAAAGAGCATACTAACAACATCGTCGAATACGAGGCAGTCGTACATGCCCTCTGCTTGATAATAGAGATGGGAGTAACTGATGTAAGACTGACAAGTGACTCGCAGCTTGTCATACGAAAAATATGGTTCGAATACAATGTATACGACGACACCCTCTCAGCTTACATGGCCTTGGTCCAAACATTGGCATCACAAATTCCGAACATCAAATTCAGGCACTTATGCAGGAGAGATCTCAGGAACGCGGATGCCCTAGTATATGTATCATCCATGCTGAAGGACAAGAATATCGAAGCTATCAAAATAACAAGGGTATACGAGCCTTCAATTGCATCACAATTCCCCTTTTCTACCAATCAAGATACAGTGGAAGAAAATATCGAAGACCAGGTGGGAGAAGACATCCATAACGATTTCGACGAAGAAGATATCCTGTCAAGAGCAAATCAAGACGAAGATTTCAGCAACGAAGATGATTGGAGAACGGTGATTCATGTGTTTCTCAAGGAGGGAACCTTACCCGCGGATCATAAACAAGCCAGGAAAATACTCTCAAAACTAGGAAAATATGATCTTCGGGATGGGGTCCTGTACAAGAAATCTTTCCTCGGACCGTTACTACGTTGCTAATCCAGGAAAGAGAGGCATCGAATTCTAAACGACATCCATTATGGTAACACAGGGAATCATAGAGGCATGAGATCACTAGCCGACAAAGCAAAAATGCAAGGATATTACTGGCCCACAATGATACAAGATGCCGCAAGAATGTCCCGACGATGTGAAGAATGTCAGCGTTTCGCCAAAAAGATACACGCACCAGCAACAACGCTAAACTCTGTGGATAGTCCGTGGCCATTTGCAAAATGGGGCATAGATATCGTTGGGCCTTTCATAGAAGGGTCAGGGAAAAGACGATTTTTGATAGTAGCCACAGACTACTTCAGTAAATGGGTGGAAGCTAAAGCCTTATCCAGGATCAGAGATGTGGATGTGTTCACTTTCATATTCCAAAACATCATTTGCAGGTTCGGCATACCAACGAAAATCGTGTCTGATAATGGTAAACAATTACAGGGAAAAAATATAGACATGCTCTTCGACACTTTCAAAATAAGGAAGAACAAGTCCACCCCCATATACCCTCAGAGAAACGGACAAGCAGAAGCTACTAACAAGACCCTCGCCCTTATCCTCAAAAAGCAATTAGACGAGCATACAGGATAACACGAAGATCTGCCACCGGGGAATCCCAATTTCTCCTCACTTATGGAGCTGAAGCAGTCATCCCAACAGAGATCCTCATGCCAACCACAAAGACCGAAGCATGGGAGAAAAATCTCACAACAGACATGATGTTAGAGAGACTGGACGACCTGGAAGAAAGGAGGGAAGCAGCATTGCAAAAGATGGAAAATTATCAACGAAGATTAGTGAGAGAATGCAACAAAAAGGTTAAGCTTCAAAATTTTGTAGAAGGGAAGTATGTGCTAAGAAAAATCCCGCAGTATCAACGAGAGAAGAAATGGGGCAAGTTAGCACCTACATGGAGAGGACCTTTTATAATACACGACATTGCGGGAAACGGTTCCTACTATATTCACAATCTTAAAGGCGAGGTCCTCCGACACCCTTGGAATGCTAAATGGATCAGACCGTACTACCAATAGGAGCGACGCAGCTTTGCATCTGCGTGAAGAATACCAGAAGAAGAAGGCAGCGTAACCGCTCTACATGTTTCTATCTCTGGACGAGGAGTAGCAGGCCTCAACCTATCAATCAAACAAACTTTTTGCAAAATCTTCAAGCAAACGAAATGATCAAAAGAACCGCTGGGTGAACACATGTACATTACATAATAAATTAACAATATTGGGGAAAGTAGTAATCTACAATCTCTCAGGGCTCCCCTATCAGTGTCTATGAGTGTAAGACCAGGGGGAAGGCACCCAGCAGAAAGAGATACCCAACCAATTTTAAGGCAGCGGGTCGACAGAATGGGTGCATGTAAATATTTCAAATAAGCATCCCATATCCCAGAACGCTGCCTCGTCCCCCACCGTTTGGGAATTCTCTGGCCCAGGATTCGCCAACGGGGTGACAAGTCTCAAGACGATCACGAAGGTACTTACTTTCGGTGTCGCACCCAAACACTCTTAACTTTTTACAAAGCAAGTTATTTCTAATTTAACGCTTCAAAATACTTAAATTAAAAATGAATTGATAACGCAAGTATGGCAAAAGGATGATCCATTTCATAAAGAGTTGATTACAAGTTCAGCAAATGAGATAGAGCAAGAAACACATCAAAAAATGATCCGAAACTATATAATCAACAAGGATCAACTTTCTATAACTAATAAAAGAAATCTACTTGGACGATACAACTCCATCAGCAGGGTTGTCTTTGCGAGATGAAGGTACGCTACCACCTGAAGAAGGCCCAAAAGAACCAGGCAAGGGCGCGGGTGGGGGACGACGCAGATAATTCTTTACAAGACCATGTTCGGCTTTAAGATCAAGTTCAATCTTGTCTAGGACTTTTTTGGTCTCCTCAGCTAACAAACATCGAGCTTTATATTTGATAACAGCGGTCCGCTGGTGGGCCTGAGACAACAATGAAGATAGGCGTTCTACCTCTTTGGAGGCAATCTCTGCTGCTTCCTCACGAGACGCGGCCAACTCTTTGAAATAGTTGGCTTGTCCCTCCTGCTGCACTAAGGCAGATTGAGCTTTTTTAAGCTCATCATTTGCTGCGTGAAGCTGTCCCTCGAGCGCTGAAAACAAAAAATACCAAGGGGTTAAAACAAAGAAATAACAAAATCATACTAGATAAAACGAGGTTATACCTTCGACATTAGCCGAAGCCTCTTCATACTCATTAACAACTGCGTCCCGTGCCTCATCAAGAAAGTCATACTCGTCGAACAATTTCTTATAGTCCATTTGAAGGTTCGTAAGAGTAAATTGACTCGCATCTAAGTCTACCTGCTTCTTTGAATCCAAGTGACGAAGATGGTTGACTTCATCATTCATCTCCCCCATCCTTTTATGGAGTCGATACACATTTACTTCAAGATCTCTCTCAGACTCCACCTGGCGGGCAACATCAGCTCGAGACGCTGCTAGGGATTTACTAAGAGCACCAACCTCAGCCCTAGCATTATCTCTTTCTTCGGTTAGACGCATCATACTATCCCTAACCCCGGGGCCCAAGAAGGAACGAGCCTGTCGTAAATCTTCCTCCAAAAGGCGCACTCTAGCCTCTAAATCCGAAGCATGTCCTCGATCTTCCCGCAGGTTATCACGCGTCCATAACAGCGTACCATTGAACATGCGACGGTCATGGTTGTACTTATTTTGCATATCAACCATTAGTGTTCGCTTTTCACGCCACTCAGCTGCTAAGGCGTTGTGCTCATCAGCACGAGCGTTCCACTTTACGGCTTCGCTTTTCAACTTACCCACCAACTCTGCAATACGGGATTTATGTCGTTCCCTTTCTTTCCGAAGCCATATAAGCTCGGGGACTCCACCCACTGAAGATAGGGTGGGGAGACTCAGACAGAACACCAAAGTACAAATAGGGAATCACGAGGAGTGAAAGATCGATAAAATACGAACCTGTGAGGGACGAGACCTTTCTGCGAGTCTGCTCCAATTCATTGCAGACTATAGCAAGTTCTGAACGAATACTCTCCTCAGCGTTACCCAGTTGTTCTTTTTCTTTCAGACGGCCCCTCAGTTCATTTATTTTTACTTCAGCCGCAAACAGTTCCTCTTCTCTATGACGAAGCTTAGCCTCCAACTTTAAATACTTTGCTTTGAAGAGTTGGTATAAAACATGGTTACAATGTTCGCTCCTCATCATCTATGTCACAAACAACAAACATTATTATACCAAAGGGATCGGATATCACGAAGAATATAATGTTCGGATATCATGAAGAAAAAAGTACAAGGATTTACCTCTAAGGCACGCTGCTGGGGAAAACCGTATTGGTACCCATCAGCTATGACCATCATATCAGCAACAGAGGAGGGAGGGTCAACCACTAGGTTAGCTTCCGAAGTTCTAATATTCTTCTCCCACATCTCAGCAACGCGGGCTTCAGAAGACAATTGCATCATCTGACGAGTATAAGCGTCGGAATTCTTCTCACCAGTGACCACTGGGGCAGGATTAGGGACGAACATCAGGTTCTTCTTCTTAAGCCAAGCCAAAATGGCATCTTCACCTTCAGGCATTAGCGAGTGAGGGAAATCCTCTGAAGGAGACTCAACCGCAGACTTCCCCTTGGCTGTTATCTCCTCACCCGCGCAAGTTTCGACATCACAACCCTCAGCATGACCACCTGCGTTTTCAGCCTGCTGACCAGTGGCACCCTCTTTACCAAGATTCCCAAGCACATCCCAATCATCATTTGGGGAAAGCAATGAGAAGTCTTCGGCAAGACCCATGATAGCGTTTACATCAAAGGATTCCCCTGCGGAATATATCCTACCAAAAGAAAATTCAGGGGAAATAACGGGCAAAGTACCCACACCACCAGTATTATCGCCAACAGGGGCAGATCCTCCCTCTCCAGTACCACATGCGGTAATATTACCCTCAGACTCATCATCACCACCCGCGACAACCTCTTCTTCACCATCACCACCCGCGACAACTTCTTCTTCACCATTGCCACCCTCGTCATCAAGAGGAGAAGTATCAATGCGTTCTTCTCCATCGTACATTTCTTCATCCTCAGCAAACCCTTCGTTCACAGGACTAGTAACCTCCTCATAAACCTCAGCCTCACCGGTCACAACAGTAGAAGATTGTTTGGGTCCAATTTTCTTCTTCTTTGACACCTACAAACCAGTACACGTCTCAACAAAGGCTCATTTTCTCCCTCACTTAAAAAATGTTTTTTTTCAACCAAGGAAAAAGGGGCAAATAGAATAGAGAATATAAGAAGAAACTGTACCTTGGCAGTAGCAGCACTCTTCGGTGGAAGGGTAGCACCAGAACCCTCCTCCTCATCTTCATCAACGACATCAAGAGCGTAAGGAAAATTCATGCCCGCGAAATTCAGACGCCAAGGACAGAAATCTCCATAATGAGCAGGAGGAGTTTCACGAGGCTTGCTGTTCTCAGAAGGACGCCAACCGCGCGGACCAGGAATCCAACCGTAAGCCCAAGGGCCAACAATTTCAATAACAGTAGCATGCCACTCGTAATCATGATCACGCTTAATCCTTTCACGAGCAGGAAAGAGTTTCCGTTTAGCAGATCCCTCAGTACCAGGAACATACTTCAGCTTGGCATCACTCACCTCACTCAAAAGACGAATTTCCCCCTGAGGAGCAACAATGTTACGAAGACTAACACTCCACGGCTTACGGTTCGTACTGTTGACATAATACCCAAATGAACTATTAAAATTTTGAGGAGTTTACCACTCTCTCTCAGCAGGATTTGGAACGTAGCAGGTCATTATTGTCTCCCCTTTGCTCCGCAGATAACATTCCTTCAGTGCACGAAGATAGTTCCCAGACAATTGCGACACGGAACGATTATGAGTGTTCGTGGAAGAACCTTCGCGACTAGCCAGCACATCATAATAAAAGGAGTCACCCGACTTATACAGGGGAAACATGAGACCCGCCTCGAAGGCTCCAACCGTAGTCAACAGATGGAATTCTTCAAACTGATACTTAGAGAGGAGTTCGTAAGTGATATCATCATCAGGGGCATAGAAGCGAACCTCAAAATCTTGAAGCTCATGTTTTTCCTGGAACATCTCAAGATCAATATGCTTGAAAGAGACATTCTTCTTACCAACATAAACGTTGCGTATCACGGGGGCAACCTCTTCCTCGTCCGCGGAATCTGACGTAGGACTCAATTCTGAAGCCTTCCTTTTGGAAGGAAGATTTTTAGACGTATCAGCTTTCAACGTAGTACCCTTGGAGTACTTCCCCTTGAAAGAAACCGTTGGAGGAGGCGGTAAAGAACTCTGCAGGGGCACTGAAGGAGGAGCCATGGAACGAAGGGGAGGAACATCCAATGTTTCACTACGAGGAGGAGGAGCCCGCGTACTCCTAGAATCATCACGGGGAGGAGCCTTCGTACTCCTAGAATCTTCACGAGGACGATAAGGAGCGCGGTTAACAGCGTACCTAGACCCAGAAGAACCATTCGGAAGATTCCCTTTCTTAGTAGGCAAAGCCTTCGTACCAGAGGAAGATGAAACCCTATGACCACGAGGATCCGATTGCGAAGATTTATAAGAACCTTCCCCAAGTGGATATCTTTCAGAATGTCTACGCGGAGGGGATCTTGGCGGACTAGACGGCGGGGTATGGTAAGGAACCCGCGGACGATCAGACATAGCTACGAGGAGACACAAAAACAGTATATAGGTGAATACGAGGGGGCCACCAAAAATAAAAAAACCCATAAAATGATAGTTCATTTGAATCTTTCCCAAAAACCCTAAACTAGAGAACAATCAATCAATCAAAATATTGTCCTATTCGCTTTGTAAAGAAGAACATGGGCAAGCATATATGCTTCGACATATGTGTTATTCATCACAAAACAAACAAGTTACAACAACAAAAGATAAACAAGTCGATACAAACAACGAAAAGATGGACAAATCAACAACAGAAAAAGTGAAAAAACCCCATACCTATATATAAGGAATTAACATCACCACAAAGAAGAAGACGAAATACCAACGAACATGCAAGGGCAGAAGAATCAGAAAGAATCAGGAGCAGGGCGTGATCAATGAAAAGACAGGAGAAGTTAATAGCTAGAGAACAAGGAGAAAGAACAAAAATCTCTGATTTATAATATATGAAGACTGAGAGGGAGAGAATGAAAGTTATTTCTAGAAAATTTTCACATTCTCTCTCTTATTAATAAGCTTGGGAGCAGAACCGTAACCGCCCCCTCCTTTTAAGAATGCAGTTATTACATGGGTTGGGAAACGTTCCCGAATACTTAGGGGAAGTTATTAGGAGAGAGATGAGGAATATGTAACGTTATTTTTCTTCTAAACTCCCACTAATACCCAAGTCAGATAAAAGGGGCAAATTGTGTGTACATATTTAACCATCAGCCACGTGTCTATGAAGAAATACGTGGAAGGCATCATGCGAACCAAGCCATCAAAACATGATGAGACACGCTTACAACCAATAAGCATGCCCCATTAGCATCAGATCTTCATCCAGATAATCCGATGGTAGAAAATTAAGGTGTACCGAAGTATGATATTACTGCGGAGCACCAAATAGCCCCCAAAGATCTACTTTCTCTTATCCCCAGAAAGAGCCAAGATCAATGGCGAGGAGAAATCTGACTGACACGGATGTGACAGGGGCAGAAGACACTTGTCTGACACGAGCAAACGTCTCAACTACCCGCATGAACCACTCTGAGCAGTGTACGTGTCAATCAGCCCATAGGACGAACGAGGACAACCCTTCCTGATCAAGCATGGAACGAAGGGGGCATTGTAAAGGACGAAGACCTCTGCGTGATGGACACAAAGCACAAGAAGATAAGGTTGCAACGGCCTCTCAGAAGTAGGACCCACGTTTCAACCCTATAAATACCCCTCTCCACTAAGAGAGAAGAGGTCGACCAATGCACAATCCTTAGAAGATAACATAAGAGAGAGAAATAGGAAGAGTAAGTAAATCCCCTGCTTCCGCAGACTAATGTATACTCAAAATTCATTCATCTTTGTAAACATTCAATACATAGTGAAACACCAACCCCCATGGATGTAGGCCTTAGTGCCGAACCACGTAAATCTCCATCTTATTTATATTTCAGCACTTTTATATTCATCGCATATCCCTTATGATTCGTATTTATGTTCGTATTTGTAGTCTTACTCTTCATACGATCATTTTTCTGATATTATTCGACTAGGCAGTGATGAGCCCAAGGGCTTTGAGTCGATGAACCGATAGTATCATCTATTTTATGCATGTGCCATTTAATTCAAGAATTTTTAGTATGTGCGAACATTGTTTGTGAACACGTATAAGCCCTCGTGATTTATGTGTTCACATTTTGTGTGTTTAAAACCTACAGGTTCAAAGAACAAATTAGTTTACTAGAACTATTAGACTGTTGGCATTTTTTATTGTGGTTTTCATATGGTAGATTAGCTGTGGTTTGGTAGATTAGAAATGGAACAAGGAACACGGTTAAGATCGATAGAAATGGAATCAAGTGATTAGAGTTTCCAAATTTGTTGAATGAAAGTTTATGGTTAATTAATGTGGCCGTCATAGTTAGTGTTCTTGATTTGCTAATAGGCGCATAGCAACAGTAGCATCTTGTAGTGGTCTGTGATGTTTATGTGGTTGAGATATCTTAAATGTGTCTTAATTTCAAACTTAAATTCCAATCTTTAAGGTAGGTATTGGAATTTTAACACTCCGATCTAGGCGGTTGCCTTTGAATGTTCACTCGATGGTGGTTTTTATTTCCGTGGTGGTGTAATTACCAAATTTTGATCTTTTTGACCATAGGCCTCTTAAGAAAGAAAGTGCTCCTATACACCAAGACTTGTATAACAAAATTCCACACCATGATTTACTTATTGGTTGGATATATGGCTTTTACGTGGGACTGTCATTTTGTCCGACTCATTCATCGTTCCTAGATTTAAAGTTTCTGAATACATGGAGCATAAAGAAAGCACTTCCGGGAAGAAAAGACAAATAATCCAATCTTAGTTTTACCCCAAAAGTCTTCAAAACTTTCCTCTCATGACATATAACGTTACCGATTTAGACCCAGATTTAAAAATAATAAATCAATTTGGATACCCCGGACCCTTGTCATGAACCCCTAAGAGCTAGCAGTATGGAGAGGGATATCCCTTCCCTATCCCTCTACATCCCTCAAAACCCCAAAGACCCAAGTATTATGGTCTCCTAAATCCCTACTCATGTAGGGATACTCACATGTTTCTCTACAAGACTGATCAGATCTGATCAGCCTTGTAGGGAAGGAAAATCACACAGGTACTCAGTACTCGTATTATTTTACGCTTTACGCGTACTGAGTATCCTTAAAGCCGTTGATACGAGTACTGAGTATGCGTAGCCTTTTATACGGGTATTGAGTACTCTCTTCTCTGTTCTCTATATCAGAGTATTCATCATTTTTCTTCTTCTTCTTTTTTTCTCTGAAGAGCGGCAACAACCTACTCTCTTCTCTGTTCTCTATATCAGAGTATCACCATCTCTAAGTCTAAGTTCGATCTGTTCACTTGTTCTTCTTCTTCACCATCTCTGACTGAGTCAGGTAACTATTTTTCATCTTCTTGTTCGATTTGTTTGAATCTTTGTAACTCTCATGGATTGATTTAGGGTTTGAATTGTTTGATTTGAGATTGATTTATACTTTTTACTTTCTAGTAATGGTTTGTTTGAATCTTGTTCTGTTTGTATTAAGAGATTCAGTATATGTTTTAGATTTATTTGTGGCTTGATTGTAGATTGATTTAGGGTTTTTACTTGGGTACAGATTGAAGCTTTGATGCATTCAATCTATCTAATGGGTTCTGTTTATCTAATAGGATTTGTGTAATTTTGTATAATTTTATCAATTTCTACTGTTTTCATGGTTAGGGTTTTAATAATCTTAATAAGAAGTTAAGATTATCTAATGGGTTCTGTACTTCTATAATTCTACCTACAATCTACATAATGTAGTCTTTACTCTTCTGTGATGCAATTAGTGTTGATTGTTGCACATCATGTTGTGTTGCTTATAACTTATAACTAACAGTCTAACATTGTGCAACTCAACAAGTACATCAAATGAACAGATCAAATGCAACTTCAACTACAAGTACAACTCAACAAACAGAAGTTGGATCATCTTCTCAAGCTGCATCTCACACAAACGAAGTTGAAATTGCAACTCCAACAAGTACAGCTGAAGCAGTTGAAGTTGGTGATGGTGATAGCAAAAAGAAGCATGGAAAAGTGAGATATGAAATTTGGTTGGAAATGTCCAGGATAAATGAAAATCAAGTTGAATGTCATCATTTCCACAAAACATATGCTGCTCACAATGACGTAAATGGCACTTATGGATTGCGAAAGCATTTGAATAGATGTCCAAGAAATCCTAACAAACGGAGAAATGGAAGGTTGGTAGCATTCTTTTAACTTTTGTTCCTTTAATGTTTTACTGAGACATAATGTATGATATATGGCATTGTCTATGAACATCTAAATGAAGCACTACACTGTCATTAATGTGATACTATGTCCTTAAATGATAAATGAATGTACTTAACTATATACTGGACTACAATGTACTTGCTTGATGAAGGTTAAACAACTTATGAATCTGCACATTCCTTCCCAATCCTAGCACAACCTGTTACCTGTGTGTATTACAAGTTTACAACCACAACAACAAGCAAATACATAAGTTGTTTAACCTTCATCAAGCAAGTACATTGTAGTCCAGTAGATAGTTAAGTACATTCATTTATCATTTAAGGACATAGTATCACATTAATGACAGTGTAGTGCTTCATTTAGATGTTCATAGAAAATGCCGTATATCATACATTATGTCTCAGTAAAACATTAAAGGAACAAAAGTTAAAAGAATGCTACCAACCTTCCATTTCTCTGTTTGTTAGGATTTCTTGGACATCTATTCAAATGCTTTCGTAATCCATAAGTGCCATTTACGTCATTGTGAGCAGCATATGTTTTGTGGAAATGATGACATTCAACTTGATTTTCATTTATCCTGGACATTTCCAACCAAATTTCATATCTCACTTTTCCATGCTTCTTTTTGCTATCACCATCACCAACTTCAACTGCTTCAGCTGTACTTGTTGGAGTTGCAATTTCAACTTCGTTTGTGTGAGATGCAGCTTGAGAAGATGATCCAACTTCTGTTTGTTGAGTTGTACTTGTAGTTGAAGTTGCATTTGATCTGTTCATTTGATGTACTTGTTGAGTTGCACAATGTTAGACTGTTAGTTATAAGTTATAAGCAACACAACATGATGTGAAACAATCAACACTAATTGCATCACAGAAGAGTAAAGACTACATTATGTAGATTCTAGGTAGAATTATAGAAGTACAGAACCCATTAGATAATCTTAACTTCTTATTAAGATTATTAAAACCCTAACCATGAAAACAATAGAAATTGATAAAATTAGAAAAAATTACACAAATCCTATTAGATAAACAGAACCCATTAGATAGATTGAATGCATCAAAGCTTTAATCCGTACCCAAGTAAAAACCCTAAATCAATCTACAATCAAACCCCAAATCAATCTAAAACATATACTGAATCTCTTAATACAAACATAATAAGATTCAAACAAACCATTACTAGAAAGGAAAAAGTATAAATCAATCTCAAATCAAACGATTCAAACCCTAAATCAATCCATGAGAGTTACAAAGATTCAAACAAATCGAACAAGAAGATGACAAATAGTTACCTGACTCAGTCAGAGATGGTGAAGAAGAAGAACAAGTGAACAGATCGAACTTAGACTTAGAGATGGTGATACTCTGATATAAAGAACAGAGAAGAGAGTAGGCTGTTGCCTCTCTTCAGAGAAAAAAAGAAGAAGAAGAAAAATGATGAATGAACTGATTCTCTCGATAGTCTATACCTACTATGGACGACTGTGATTAAAAACTGATCTTGATCTCAACGACTGGTATTAACCGGTTCTTATGGTCCCGGTACAAGCCGGTACCACCCCAAGAACCGTTCCATGTACCTAGTCCTATCTAGGTTCTCAAATTCAGTACCGGTCCCTATAACGCCTATATCGGTTCCGGTTCGGTTTTTCCGGTTCCAGTCCGGTACATGTATTCTTGACCGGTTCTTGTGCAACCTTACTTTTATTACATATATATTGGAGTTTAAAATAACAGAATATTGGTTTTAGCCCCATTTGAACATTACAAAATACAAACCAATTACAAAAGCTACCCATCATTTAAAATAGTGAGCCTTTCCGCAGTGTTTCAAAGCTCTGAAATTGATATCCAAGAAATCCAATAACCCATGTCTTATTCTTTCACCGCTTCTTTTCACACTCAAATCTAACTCATTATTTTGGTGGTGGCATTGGTGAGAAACGAGGATCGAGGTAGAAAGAAATTTCGGTTAATTCAATGAGAGTTTTGGGTTGATTGAGTTAATGTGGTAATTTCATAAATAAAGCAAATTCAGATGAAAGATGAAACCAAAATTCGTCATTTTGGCTCTTAAAATAACTGTAACAAGTATAAAAAGCTTAAGCCACTATATAACTAGAGAAATTACTATAGAACTAGATAAATAGAAAATTCAAATCCAATTTTGTATGATATAAGCAGTAGAAATTAGAAGTAATAGCAAATTCAAATCCATTATCTTCTAGACCCTTCTAGATAGTAGTTCAATTTCAGCCTATGTGAGACCATTAATATATTCGAAAGTAACAAATTCCCCGAAATTGGTGATATTATTGATTACAATGGTGCCAGTATTCGATGATAGATAGATCATCATCATCTCTGGAAGTAACAAATCATCCGTCGTTATTGATGTTTTTAATCACGATTGTGTTGGATCTTTGCTTTCTCCTGCGGCAGAAGCAGATCACGATTACCACAACTACTACTATCCCAACTACCAGAATAACAAAGTAATTTCATCCTCTAGCCATAGCAGAAAAAATGTTGATGAGACTACTAGGCCATCTGATGATGAATTGTCTCTAGGTGGTGCAACTCTCACCAAGGTTAATGCAAGTTGGAAGAGAAAGAATGAAAAACTTAAGAAGAAAGGATGTGATTGGGTTGTGTAATTGATTTCACAGAAACTTTCGACCCCTCTCATGAAAGAGAGTATGGGGTGGGTATTTATAACAATTCGTAGGTTTTCTCCTCTCAACTCAAGGATAAAGTGTAATTAGTTGAAGGATATTGTTTAATTTAATCAGGTTAATATGGAGTAATTGACATGCACAAGAATGTTGTTTTCCTTTTCAATACTTTGGTTAGTTTTTTGTGCATTCAAGTTTTGAAAGCTTGAAATGCCAGGTCTAAAATCTTGATTTAGTAAATTCAAATCCACTTACTTATGTTTGATATAACAAGTGGAAATTAGAAGTAATAGCAAATTCAAATCTATTATCTTTATATCCCTTCTAGATACTAGTTCAATTTCAGCCCGTGTTAGACCATCAATATCTTCGGAAGTAACAATTTCCCCTCAATTGGTGATATTGTTAATTACAACTGTGCTAGTATTCGATGCTAGACCATCATCATATTCGGAAGTAACAATTGGTCTGTCGTTGTTGATGTAGTTAATCACGATTGTGTTGGATCTTTGCTTTCTCCTGCGGTAGCAGCAGGCCACGATTACCACAACTACTACTATCCCAACTACCATAATAACAACGTACTTCCATCCTCTATCCAGAGCAGACAAAAATGGTGATGATACGTCTAGGCCATCTGATGATGAATTGTCTCTACGCGATGCAACTCTCACCATGGTTAATGCAAGAAGGATGCATTACAGAGATTGCAATACGGAGATTGCAGGTGATACGAAGAGACGAAAGAGATACGTATATTATGAAATCAAAAGATTAAGGATAAGAGTATTGAAAGAGTTGATAAAGATAATAATGTTGAATGATTAATAATAATAAAATGTGTCTCTAAACAAGATGATATAGCCTTTATATATGCTTGCATGAACCGAATAATAAAAAGAAAAGGAAAGCTAGCTAACTTAGAAAAGAAAATACTTGAAAAATAAGCGAACTAAAACAGACGCCAGGGATCAACTGTAATAGTTGATACATATCTAGTTGACACAGATGTTAGGAAACAACTAAAATTGTTGACATAAAGTGTGATAGGAAAGATGTACTACATCAGTCCCCCATTCTTGAAAGAAACTCGCCCTCGAGTTAGCTAGTCAAAAGAACTTCATGCTCCTCATGAAATGTAAAAATTTCTTGCACATCAAAGATATTATAGATGTTCCAATCTGATGGAAGATTAATAACATAAGCATTATCAATGATCTTCTTAAGTACTTTGAATGGTCCATACTTTTTTATCTTTGTCTTGTTGTAAGTAGGAAAGCGCTCTTTTCTAAGGTGAATCAAAACTAACTCTCCTTCACTGAAAGTCTTATTTCTTCTATGTTTATTTGCATCCTCTTTGTACTTGTTGTTGGAAGCTGCAAGTTTTGTCTTCACTTCTTGATGAATATGTGAAGCTTTCTCAAGCATATTATTTGTCTTAGAATTTTATTGTCGCGGCTTTGGAAGCACTACCAAATCCAAAATATGATTAGGAACATTAGAATAAAAAATCTCAAAAGGTGTCTTACCTGTAGATCTATTGACTGAGGTGTTAAAAGCAAACTCCAAATGAGGAAGGAGAGTGTCCCATTGTTTATCTTTTCCTCAAATAATCTTGGATCTAATCAGATTCCCTAATAAACGATTAGCCACTTTAGTTTGTCCGTCTGTTTGGGAATGAGCAGTTGTACTATATGGAAGTTTAGTATCCAAGCGCATCCACAAAGATTTCCATAAATAGCTTAAAAACTTTGTGTCTCTATCATAAGTGATTGTCTTAGGAATTCCATGCAAGCGAACCACTTCTTTTAAAAATAAATAAACAATATTGGAAGCATCTGTAGTCTTCTTGCATGATATGAAGTGGGCCATCTTTGAATAACGATCTACTACAACCATAACAGAATCATTCCCCTTAGAAGTACGTGGTAAACCAAGCACAAAATCCATGCTAATATCTACCCAAGGAGCATCTGGAATTGAATGTGGAGTATATAAGCCTGTATTTTTGGATAGTTCTTTTGGATTGTTGACAAACCATGCACTTCTGCACATAATTCTGAACATCTCGTTTAAGTGAAGGCCAAAAATAACGTTCTTCAACCAAAGCAATGGTTTTATCACATCCAAAATGTCCACCAAGACCACTGCCATGCAATTCTTGAATAAGATGAAGACGCAAAGAACACTGTGGTATACATAATCGATTTGTTTTTAAAAGAAAACCATCTTGAATGAGATAATCATCAATACTGCCAGTAGAGGAACCACACTTTTCCCAGAGAATTTGAAAATCTTTATCTTCACTATACATAAAAAAATCAAAAGCTAGACTCTCATGTTTAAGAGTGACAAGAAGATGAGCTCGTGTACTCAAAGCATCATCTACCTGATTTTGTTTTCCACTCTTATGTCTAACAGAGAATGTATAATGATTGATAGTAGATAACCACTTATCATGCATTCTATTAATTTTAGCTGAAGTTTTCACGAATTTAAGATCTTGATTATCAGTGTTAACTATGAAATCACTGTAAATAAGATAAGGATGCCGTTGTTACAATGCTTGAACAAGTGCTATCGATTCCAGTCATAAGTAGCCCATTTCTTCCTTGTATCAGAATTTTTCTCACTGTAATAAGCAACTGGATGATCTTATTGAGATAATATAGCTCCCATACCAACAATAGAAGCATCACAATGTATTTCAAATGACTTTTCAAAATTTGGCATAGCAAGAACAGGAGCACTACACCAATTTTTTTTTTGAGTAAATTGAATCTTTTATCTTCTTCTTTTGTCCATTCAATTTTTTCATGCTTCAAACAATCTGTAAGACCAGCAGCAATAGTACTGAAATTCTTCACAAACTTCCTATATAAAGAAGCCAATCCATGAAAGTTGCGTACCTCAGGAATAGAAATAGGAGTTGGCCAATCAACAACTGCTTTAATCTAGGAATCATCTACTGAAATACCATCAGTTGAAACTACATAACCTAAGAATGTCACTTTGTTTGTAAGAAAAGTGCACTTCTTTAAGTTCACATATAATACATTCTCTTGTAAGGCAATAAATACTTGAGATAAATGTTCAAGATGTTCTTCTTCATTGCGGATGTAGATCAGAATATCATCAAAGTATAAGATGACAATTTTTCCAAGAAAAGGTTGCAAAACTTGATTCATAAGATGCATAAACGTGCTAGGAGCATTTGATAATCCAAATGGTATCACAAGCCATTCATATAATTATTATGAGTTTTAAATGCAGTCATCCATTTATCACCTATACGAATACGTATTTGATGATAACCACTACGTAGATCAAGTTTAGTAAATACATTAGCACCAGAAAGCATATAAATCATATCATCCAGCCTAAGTATTGGAAACATGTATGGTATAGTTATTCTATTTAATGCTCTACAATCTATACACATACGATGACCGCCATCTTTCTTGTCTACTAAAAAGGCTTGGCTAGCACAAGGACTTTTGGTTAACCTAATCAATCCTTTTTGTAACAAATCATTAACATGTCATTGTAAAATCTCATGCTCTTTTGGACTCAAACTATAGTGAGCTTGATTAGGAAGAGAGGTTCCAGGTATAAAATCTATTTGATGTTGTAAATCTCTTAATGGAGATAAAGTATTCGGTAATTCACCAGGAAATAAATTATCAAAAGAAGATAATAAGTCTTGTACCTTATTAGAAATCTCCACCATAGACTTATGAGCTTCATGAGAACTTAGAATATGAGATTGTTGCAGAGAGTGAGTAATGGTAGAAACTAGAGCAGTTGTCTTAGGTTCTGAATGTTCACTTACTAAAGTAGAAGATTGTAAAGGCCATAATACCTTTGTAAAACCATCATGAATGAAAGTGTAAGTATTTTCACAACAGTTATGAACAACAAAAATATCATATTGCCATGGTCTTCCCAAAAGTAAACTTGCATCATTCATATTTATTACGCCACAAAGAGCATAATCTTCATATCCAGGAATGAAAACTTTACTAAACATTTATGAGTGATCTTTTGAGTAGAAGAACTGTTTATCCAACCCACATAGTATGGATTTGGATGAAGAGTAACAGGCAATACAAGCTTCTCAACCAAACTTGCAGCTACATAATTCTCTGTACTTCCACTGTCAAAGATCATGCTACAAAGTTTTCCCTCAATAACACACTGATATTTGAAAATACTATGTCTTTGTGAAAGACATGGTTCAGTGATCAGTATAGGTCGACGAACACCAAGGAAATCAGAATCATAAGATTCATGCTCATGTAGGTAATTCAGTTCATTATCCTCTATCACGTCTTCTTCTTGAGTTTTCTCTTGAGTCTCTTTAATATAAGCATGAAACTTACGATAATCACTAGAAGTATGACCAGTTTGGTTGCATTTATTACACTTTTCTCCTCTAAACTTGGAATAAGGATTAGGAGGTTTTGGTAATGGAGGAAACTGTTGTTGATATTTATTACTTGTAGTATTTGGAGTAGTATATCCCTTTGGTTTGAAATATGAAGTGGTGTAGCAGGTGGAATATCAATCAAAGGTGAGTTCTCTGTAGGAAGAGGTGTTTGGTTGTAAGAAAAGTTGGTTGCTAGTGATTTTTAAATGGGTCGACTATAACTTCTTTTTGGAGCATGATAAGAACCATCTTGGTTACCATAATAAGGATTATATTGTTTTGTAGAATTATTATAGCTTTGATAACGATTATGGCGTGGTTGTACTTGGATAGAAGTATTAAGTACACGTCTCTCAATCTTAATAGCTTGTTGAATAGCCTTAACCATTGTATATACAGATTGAGTCATTCCTTGTTGTATAAGTCTATTTAAACCTTCAATAAAACGTGCAACCAACTGCTCTTCAGACTCATTCAACCGATTACGTGCCACATGACTGTAGAATTCAGCCACATATTCTTCAACAAGTCTAGTTCCTTGTCTACAATTCTAAAGTTTGATAAATAGTTGCTGCCTAAAATCTCTAAGTAGAACTTATCCCTAATGAAGCTTCTCATTCTTTCCCAAGTACGTATATGAGGCTTACCATATTTGAGACGATCTTCACATAACTTCTCCCACCAAGCCACTGCTCCTCCCTTGAGTTTATATGCAACATGATTCACTTTAGAATGGTCAAGTACTTCCATGAACTTGAAAAACGATTCTACTTCATAGAACCAATCCCCACCATGGAAGTTAGGAACGTCTTCTTTTAACTTGTATTCTGGTAGAGCTTCATAAGGATTTAAACCAGATTTAAACTTTATATTCTCCGTCCACCTTTTTTCTTGCTCTTCTTCAAACTTATCATCTTCATCACTGTCAAGATTCAAAACTGCAAGTTTTTTTGTTGGACTATCAAGAAAACTTTCGTACTGCTTTTTGTGTTTAAGATTATGTGAAAATTCTTTAGGAATAACAATATTTTGAAAGAAAGAACTTTTCTTAACATTCTTTGTTTCATCTTACTTATTCTTTTCCTTCTCCTCTTCTAACCTTGGCATGGTTTCATCTTCAAGACCATCGTGTTTTACTAACTTGAGTATGAATTCTTCATGTAGTTGCAGGAAATCCTACAACACACCCCTTGTATTATCATGACTATGATTTCTAGATCTAAACTTATTTGATATGAAAATAAAGATAAAGATAATGAAAATAGAAAATAAGACACAAGATTTACGTGGTTCGATCAATGTGATCTACATCCACGGGGTTAGGGATTTTCACTATGATTGTTTGTAATTACATATGGATTAAAATTGAGACTCCATTAATGAGTATTTGAAGCTCTTGGTTGAAGAAGGAAGAAGATGATAATAATACAAATTCTGCTCTCTGTCTCTACAAATGTGTCCTCCCTAAAGTGTCTCTCTCCTTTTTCTTTTTTTGATTATCCTTCTTTCTCTCTCTTTCCTTTCTCTTTATATAAGTATTTACGTAATGGATGACAACTCATACATGGTGGGGTACAACTAACATTTCCCCTAATTTCGGATCTGGCTTGCGGTATTTTCGCAAACTTACAAATGTTAACTTCGCAAACATCCTAAATTTCGCACGATCATCATACTTTTCTCACGTTTAAGCTGATGTCATCTGTTATGTCATTTCTGAAATCATATTGCGATGTCTTCGTGATGTATTGCTAGTAATTTCGCAAGCATGTCATTGTTGCGAGATTCTGATCCTACACTTCATGTATTCCAAGCCTTGTCTCGAGAGTATTTTTATTTGTTTTAATTTCTGTTTTTAGTTCTGTGATGATGGTAGTTTTAAGTTCAGCAAGATCTGCTCTCGTAAGTGGCTGATCTGCCGTTGAACTTTCTAAAAGATAAATATAGGTTGTTGAGAATTTTTTTATAAGTTTTGAGTTGCGGAAGCGATTTATGGATCGGTTTTTATATAAGAATCTAAAAAGGTTGTCTGTGGTACCGACTAATGTAGAACTGGTTAAGAAGAATGCAATACAAAGATTGCATGTGATACAAAGAGACGAAAGAGATACGAATATGATGAAATCAAAAGATTAAGAATAAGAGTATTGAAAGAGTTGATAAAAATAATAATGTTGAATGATTAATAGTAATAAGACGTGTCTCTAAACAAGATGATATATCCTTTATATAGATTTGCATGAACCGAATAACAAAAAGAAAAGGAAAGCTAGCTAACTTATGAAAGAAAAGACTTGAAAAATAAGTAAACGCTAAGGATGAACTGTAACAATTGATACATATCTAGTTGACACATATGTTAATTTGGGATCAACTAGAATAGTTGACATAGAGTGTGATAGGAAAGATGTACTACATCAGTCCCCCCCTTCTTGAAAGAAACTCGCCCTCGAGTTGCCTAGTAAAAAGAACTTCATGCTCCCCATAAAATGAAAAACTTCTTGCACATTGAAGATATTATAGATGTTCCAATCTGATGGAAGATTAATAACATAAGCATTATCACTGATCTTCTTAAGTACTTTGAATGGTCCATACTTTTTCATCTTTGTCTTGTTATAAGTTCCAGTAGGAAAGCGCTTTTTTATAAGGTGAATCAAAACTAATTCTCCTTCACTGAAAGTCTTAATTCTTCTATGTTTATTTGCATCCTCTTTGTACTTGTTATTGGAAGCTGCAGGTTTTGTCTTCACTTCTTGATGAATTTGTGAAGCTTTCTCAAGCATATTATCCGCCTTAGCATTTTTTCGCAGCTTTGGAAGTACTACCAAATCCAAAATAACAAATTACGAACCTTAGAATAAACAATCTCAAAAGGTGTCTTACCTGTAGACCTATTGACTGAGGTGTTAAAAGCAAACTCCATATGAGGAAGGAGAGTGTCCCATTGTTTGTCTCTTCCTCCAATAATCTTGGCTCTAATCAGATTCCCTAAAGAACGATTGGTCACTTCAGTTTGTCCATCTGTTTGGGTATGAGTAGTTGTACTATATTGACGTTTAGTTCCCAAGCGCATCCACAAAGATTTCCAGAAATAGCTTAAAAACTTTGTGTCTCTATCAGAAGTGATTGTCTTAAGAATTCCATGCAAGCGAACCACTTCTTTGAAAAATAAATAAGCAATATTGGAAGCATATGTAGTCTTCTTGCAGGCTATGAAGTGGGACATCATTGAATAACGATCTACTACAACAATAATAGAATTATTCCCCTTAGAAGTACGTGGTAAACCAAGCACAAAATCCATGTTAATATCTACCCTAGGAGCATCTGGAAATGCCAGGTATAAAATCTTGATTCAGTAAATTCAAATCCAGTTACTTCTGTTTGATATACCCGGTAGAAATTAGAAGTAATATCAAATTCAAATCCATTATCTTCTTGGCCCTTCGAGATACTAGTATAATTTCAGCCTGCGTTAGACCATCAATATCTTCGGAAGTAACAATTTCCCCGCCATTGGTGATATTGCTAATTACAACTGTGGTAGTATTCGATACTAGACCATCATCATCTCCGGAAGTAACAATTCGTCATTCGTTGTTGATGTTGTTAATCACGATTGTGTTGGATCTTTGCTTTCTCCTGCGGTAGCAGCCGGACACGTTTACCACAACTACTACTATCCCAACTACCATAATAACAACATACTTCCATCCTCTATCCAGAGCAGACAAAAATGGTGATGACACTTCTAAGCCATCTGATGATGAATTGTCTCTAGGCGATGCAACTCTCACCATGGTTAATGCAAGTTGGAAGAGAAAGAAAGAAAATCTCAAGAAGAAAAGATATGATTGGGTTTTGTAATCGATTTCATAGAAACTTTCTAATCCTCTCATGAAAGAGAGGATGGGGTGGGTATTTATAACAGTTGGTAAGTTTTTTCTACTTAACTCAAGGACAAAGTGTAATTAGTTGAAGGATATTGTTTAATTTAGTTAGGTTAACATGGAGTAATTGACATGCACAAGGATGTTGTTTTCCTTTTCACACTTTGGTTAGTTTTTTGTGCATTCAAGTTTTGAAAGCTCGAAATGCCAGGTCTAAAATATTGATTCAGTAAATTTGAATCCACTTACTTTTGTTTGATATAACCAGTAGAAATTAGAAGTAATAGCAAATTCAAATCCATTATCTTCTCGGCCTTTCTAGATACTCGTTCAATTTCAGCCTGCGTTAGACCATTAATATCTTTGGAAGTAAAAATTTCCCATCCATTGGTGATATTGTTAATTATAAATGTGCCAATATTTGATGCTAGACCATCATCATCTCCGGAAGTAACAATTCGTCCGCCGTTGTTGGTGTTGTTAATCACGATTGTGTTGGATCTTTTATTTCTCCTGCGGTTGCATAAGACCATGGTTACCACAACTACTACTATCCCAACTACCAAAATAACAACGTACTTCCATCCTCTATCCAGAGCAGACAAAAAAAGTGGTGAGACTTCTAGGACATCTGATGATGAATTGTCTCTAGGCGGTGCAACTCTCACCATGGTTAATGCAAGTTGTAAGAGAAGAAAGAAAAACTCAAGAAGAAAATATATGATTGGGATGTGTAATTGATTTCACAGAAACTTTTTACTCCTCTCATGAAAGAGAGGATGATGTGGGTATTTATAACAGTTCGTAAGTTTTTTCCTCTCAACTCAAGGACAAAGTATAATTAGTTGAAGGATATTGTTTAAGTTAATTAGGTGAATATGGAGTAATTGACATGCACATGGATGTTGTTTTCCTTTTCATACTTTGGTTAGTTTTTTGTGCATTCAAGTTTTGAAAGCTCGAAATGCCAGGTCTTAAATCTTGATTTAGTAAATTCGAATCAGCTTACTTCTGTTTAATATAACCGGTAGAAATTAGAAGTAATAGCAAATAAAAATCCATTATCTTCTTGGACCTTCTAGATACTAGTTCAATTTCAGCCTGCGTTGGACCATCAATATATTTGGAAGTAACAATTTCCCCGCCATTGGTGATATAATTACAACTGTGCCAGTATTCGATGCTAGACCATCATCATCTACGGAAGTAACAATTCGTACGCCATTGTTGATGTTGTTAATCACAATTGTGTTGGATCTTTGCTTTTTCCTGCGGTAGTAGCAGACCACGATTACCACAACTACTACTATCCCAACTACCAGAATAACATCGTACTTCTATCCCCTAGCCAGAGTAGACAAAAATGGTGATGAGACTTATATGCCATCTGATGATGAATTGTCTCTAGGTGGTGCAACTCTCACCATGGTTAATGCAAGTTGGAAGAGAAAGAAAGAAAATCTCAAGAAGAAAAGATATGATTGGGTTGTGTAATTGATTTCACAGAAACTTTTTACTCTTCTCATGAAAGAGAGGATGGGGTGGGTATTTATAACAGTTCGTAAGTTTTTTCTACTTAACTCAAGGACAAAGTGTAATTAGTTGAAGGATATTGTTTAATTTAATTAGCTTAATATGGAGTAATTGACATGCACAAGGATATTGTTTTCCTTTTCACACTTTGGTTAGTTTTTTGTGCATTCAAGTTTTGAAAGATCGAAATGCCAGGTCTAAAATCTTGATTTAGTAAATTCGAATCCACTTACTTTTGTTTGATATAACCATTAGAAATTAGAAGTAATATCAAATTCAAATCCATTATATTCTCAGCCCTTTTAGATACTCGTTCAATTTCAGCATGCCTTAGACCATCAATATCTTTGGAAGTAAAAATTTCCCATCCATTAGTGATATTGTTAATTACAATTGTGCCAGTATTCGATGTTATACCATCATCATCTCCGGAAGTAACAATTCGTCCGCCGTTGTTGGTGTTGTTAATCACGATTGTGTTGGATCTTTTATTTCTCTTGCGGTAGCAGAAGACCATGATTACCACAACTACTACTATCCCAACTACCAAAATAACCATCCTCTATCCAGAGCAGACGAAAAAAGTAGTGAGACTTCTAGGACATCTGATGATGAATTGCCTCTAGGAGGTGCAACTCTCACCATGGTTAATGCAAGTTGTAAGAGAATAAAGGAAAAATCAAGAAGAAAAGATATGATTTGGATGTGTAATTGATTTCACAGAAACTTTCTACTCTTCTCATGAAAGAGAGGATGAGGTGGGTATTTATAACAGTTCGTAAGTTTTTTCCTCTCAACTCAAGGATAAAGTGTAATTAGTTGAAGGATATTGTTTAAATTAATTAGGTGAATATGAAGTAATTGACATGCACAAGGATGTTGTTTTCCTTTTCATACTTTGGTTAGTTTTTTGTGCGTTCAAGTTTTGAAAGCTCGAAACGCCAGGTCTTAAATCTTGATTTAGTAAATTCGAATCCGCTTACTTCTGTTTAATATAACCGGTAGAAATAGAAGTAATAGCAAATAAAAATCCATTATCTTCTTGGCCGTTCTATATACTAGTTCAATTTCAGCCTGCGTTGGACCATCAACATCTTCGGAAGTAACAATTTCCCCACCATTGGTGATATTGTTAATTACAACTGTGCCAGTATTCGATGCTTGACCATCATCATCTACGAAAGTAACAATTCGTACGCCATTGTTGATGTTGTTAATCACGAGTTGGATATTTTCTTTCTCCTGCGGTAGTAGCAGACCACGATTACCACAACTACTACTATCCCAACTGCCAGAATAACAACGTACTTCTATCCCCTAGCCAGAGCAGACAAAAATGGTGATGAGACTTATAGGCCATCTGATGATGAATTGTCTCTAGGTGGTGCAACTCTCACCATGGTTAATGCAAGTTGGAAGAGAAAGAAGGAAAAACTCAGGAAGAAAAGATATGATTGGGTTTTGTAATTGATTTTACAGAAACTTTCTACTCTCATGAAAGAGAGGATGGGGTTGGTATTTATAACAGTTTGTAGGTTTTTTCCTCTCAACTCAAGGACAAAGTGTAATTAGTTGAATGATATTTTTTAATTTAATTAGGTGAATATGGATTAATTAACACAAGATTTGTGTCCGTGCTATACACCGCACATTTTTTTCTTTTAACTTGGTGTGCGCGGGGCTTCGCCCTACCCGTGGCGATGCATTTCTGATTTTGTATACGCGGGGCTTTGCCCCGCCCTTTGGCTATATATTTCTCATTTGGTGTGGCGGGGTGAATACATTAGATAAGGGGAGAAAAGATAGGAAATATATCCGGATTTTATTAAATTTTTCCTTTTATTTTCGCAAATATGTTTTTTTCTTTTTTTTTTCTTTTTTGTTTTTTTCATATAACATATGTGTGAAATATGTGGTTTTTTTTTCTTCTCGTATGTGTTAATTTTTACAAAAAAAGTCCTAATAGGGTAGGTATTCTACTTCCGAATCGAATTTGGACTTCCATAAAATTCCAAACACGTTAAGCTAAGTTTTCCTTTTGAGTTTGTAATTTTGAAACCAATTATACATTGTCAAATGTCCTCACCAAAACTCTTGTTTCACAAAACTCAAAAAAGACCTATTTCTGCCAATAGGAAGCGAGGGTTTCCTCACCGTTCAATGTGGTAGCTTTATTTGTCTAGGCCTTTAGAGCATCTCCAACAGAGGGTGAAGGTTTTGTTTTTTTTATGACACATAGGATTTTAGACACTCATTTACATTAAATTCATCTCCAACAGTGAGTCCTATTAAGTAGGAAGGGTGTTAAAATAAATATGAAGGTCTTGGAGAAAATCTTATTTAAACCCTGGGAATTACCTCCACGTCATCTTTTTAACCAATTTTCAAATTTTTATTTTTAAATAATTTTTTCTGAACCAATAGGAAAAAGGTAATCAATTTTATTATTATCCAGAAAGTCAAATCCTCAAAATAAGACCCCCACTGTTGGAGATAGTTCATGAGAAAAACGTTTCTATTTTTACCACATACATATGACCCCATAAATAAGGATCTAAATAAAAACTCCATGTAGGATTTTTAGCACACACTGTTGGAGATGCTCTTAAGTCTTTAGATGCACAGGGATGTTGTTTTCCTTTTCATACTTTGGTTAGCTTTGAAAGCTTGAAATGCCAGGTCTAAAAGCTTGATTAATAAATCAACTAAATTACGTACGCCAGAAACCATAATTAAAACTAAGTTTGCTTGAATTCTTTGAAAACTAGTTAGATTCCTCCTTCGTTGTGATTGATCTGTCTATGACTGTGTGCGCAGCAATGGGTAAATGTTTGAGATAAAGAAGCTACCTATTCATTGCGTAATTCGTATAATAAATAGTCTCCACTCTCGTCTGGCTTATGAGTTTTGCGCCTTAACCTTTTCAGTTTTTTTCAATTTTCTCATACCAATGAGTTTACCTATCTTGAAGAATCTTCTAAAACTCATTCAACTGACTGAAAGGCTCTCTAGTTTCCTATAAGTGGCAGACTACGGTACATGATGTGGAAAAACTGACCTCTTCCCTGTTGTGACGCCAATGTGCAAAAACTAGTCATTACTTGGTCAAATGTGAAAACATGGGGACCAAAATACACCACCAACTTTTTCTTAGGCAACCTGTATGGACTAAAATAAATTATAATTCCGAGAGTTATAACTTAATGAATTTCAATCAGGAATTATAACAAAAGCTTATATCTCTTTCTCTCACAACCAGAATGTAAACACAGACAAGTCCGTGAACCTGATTATTCCATGAGAGTACTTAGACAATTCCAAAGATCGAAATCCAAGATCAATCAAGTTGTATCCAATAAACAAGGATGCATAAATCTACTTTGATTGATTTACGTACAACCTGTGATATTTCAATTATAAAGATAAACAATATAATGCGGAAAAAGAAATAACACAAACACCAGAAATTTTATTAACCGGGAAACGACAGATGCAGAAAACCCCCGGGACCTAGTCCAAATTTAAACACCAAAAGCCTATACAAACTCTATCATACTATTAGAACTTCAGACTGGAATGTAGTTGAGACCGCGTCACCATAATTCACTTACAGTCGCGATACTTAGGCTTATTGAGTGCCAGCATGACTCTGCGCAATTGATTCCCTTAGCTGACGTCCTTTATAACCTAAGAGTTGCTTCAACTCAATTGAAGACTTTAAACCAATCTGTCTCCAACAAATAAGCCTATTTGTGATTTACGTTCTGATCAAAGATCAAGGTGAGGTAGGAAATCGATTTCAATAGACGAAGTCTAGCAAACCTCAAAATCTGGTCTTATGACACCCGAAGAGAATCCTAGATTATTATTCACCTCTCAAGTATAAACTTTTGGAATCATTAAGTCTGAGGCGAAGAAACTTTGTGATTTCTATCTATCTTACCTGTTGGAGCAATGCTCAACAATCAAAGCAAGATCAAGATACACGAGATATCAAGATAAAGATAGTTGGACCTTGATTCACGAATCCATAGGTGAAGTCTTTTTGGTCTTTTTAATTCCAGGTTGTTCAAGCAATTCTTTTTGCTTCTCCCTTAAATTTCAGGGTCACCACTATACCAGAAAGGTCAGTTCTCGCCTGCTCCAAGTAATGGTTATCAACACAAGATAATGAAGAAAGTTTTTGTATGGGCGCTTGCATGTGGTGGGCAATCTGGAAATCGCGCAATAAAGTTTTTTCGAGCACAGTCACATAAACATCGATGCTATTATCAAAGATGGATTGTTCTGGTTCAATTCTTATAGAGAGGATTTTGATAATGTTGAAGATGTTACTGAGAATAATATTATTGCAACTCTACCGGTCGTTTTATCTCGTGAATGGTCACCCCCTCCTGTTTCTTTCACCAAGATTAATGTCGATGCAACTGTTGACTCCACTAAATCGCATGCAACAACCATTGCAAGAGATGATGAGAATGGTACGATTCTAGGTGCTGGTATTGTCACGGTTAACACCACAATTCCTTTGGTGGCAGAAACTCATAGTTTTATCCTCGCTTTCTCCCTTGCTGAGCGACTTAACTCTCAAAATATTATCGTCGAAGGTGACTGTCAAATGGTGGTTCTAATTCTGCATCAGAAAAGTTCCTTCATCCCTTGGAGAATCAATCATCTGATTGATGAAATTGGTGCCAGGTCCAGATCGTTGAACTCGTCCGAGTTCCATTTTATTCCGAAGAGGGTTAACACTTTGGCTCACGATCTTGCAGCTTACACAAAGCTTCATAATGTCCAATCATGGTGGACATCTTCTCAACTCCCCTCCTATATTCTCCATCATTCTTTCGACCATCTCTAATTAGTTATGTTTGTTCTCTGCCAAGGCAGACGTCCAAAAAGAAAAGAAAAAAAAACCTAAAACGGTTTGAAGGAGATGACGACTCTAGTTAATAACTAGGACACACAAGAATAGTGTCAGTGATTTAAAGATACAAGTTGTTAGAGTTTCTCCTTATATAGACTTCACGGTCAAGGTTTCTTTGGATTTAAGCTAAAGTAGCTTTGGAATCAAGCAATCAATAATCACCGTTAAATGAAAAACTTGACTTGAGATTAACATAGCAGAATATACACTCTGGTTAGGATGAACCATAACCGAACCGTGTAAAATGACTTGTTCATGAAAGGTTAGCCGAAACTAGCCAATCGAACTATAAGCTTAACCATTTTCATATAAAATTTTAAGACTTTTAATCTTGAGTCACATATGTGATCAAACATGTCTAGATAGTGTTTTTAGATAGTTGTTCAAGTGCCAATTATCTCATAGAAATAATTCTGATGCATCTGAAAATATTCGACAGGGTAAGTACGTGTACCTGGTATGCGTACTGTATACTTGTTCGTGAGTATTTTTGTCATCGTACGTGTACCGGGTATGTGTACCCTTAAGACAAAAATGGGTTCAGGAATCCACAGTTCTTTTCCGATTTGCATACTGGGTATACGTACCTTTACGGTTTAGAAACCAACAGATGTTTTCCGGTTTGCATACTAGGTATGCGTACCTTCCTGGTTCACGAGTCAACAAACTTTTTATGGTCGGTATGCATACCAAAAAGCCGCTGCCCCGAACTATAACTACGCCAGTACGTTGACTGCGGCTCTGGATTTATAACAGTTCTCCCAGTGTGTTAACTGGTATGTGTCCATATTTACAGTAGTTCTATATCTTTCTAATAATCAATTCGAAACATTCTCGAATAACATAAATGACACAAATCACTGTTCCAGGATATTTTCAAATGATTAAATCTTGAATCATAATTTAGGTCATAAAAAATAATTTTTTCTTAACCAAATTCATCAAGTATGAACAATGTTCTTAAGCTTAGTCAGTCATATTCGAGAACGATACTCAAGATAAACTTGATTCGATATTTCTATCATGCATATAATGTCTAATTTAGTCATACGACAATGTCTCATGGATAGAAAGGTGAAAACTTGAGAAATAGGTGGTTCAGTCTTCACTTACCTTTTGTTGATGAAGTTTCGGTTGATCTTCTTCTTCAAACGGTTGAACACACTGATATCCGATATCAACTACACTTCTATCCTAATCCGATACTTGACTAAATGCAGACTAGAAATCAAGATATAATTTTGATCAACTAAATTTGACAACAAGCTTGAGATAGCAACACTTGTGAGTTCGACTGAGCAATGTCTAACAATATCCCCCTTTGTCAACTTTAGTGACAAAACTAAAAAAAAAAAACTTCAAAACTCCAGAATCCATCATGCTTGATTTCCTTGGATCTTCAACTCCTTAAATTCTTCGTTACTTGAAGTTACAATGATTCTGAACGTGTTCAACTCAACATCTTTGTTGTTGAAGATCCGTAGAGATAAAAACTTTGAAAACAAATATTCTCAATCGTCGTTATACAGAAACATAATATTATTATCTTCTCCAAAGTTCAATTGTATCACAACTTCGAAGTAATACTATGGTGATATGTTTCTCCCCCTTAATCAATACTTACATCTTTTGTATAATAGGTGAAACCTATTGTTAGAGCATAACTCGTTTGAACTCACAAAACATTGGTATGTCAACTTTGGTTGTCATATTTTAGTATCAAAACTCATCTAGAGTTGCTTGATTAAATACTGGAGTCAACTTCGTTTAGGTTAGACTAGAAAGTCTAGAAATGTTGAGACATACAATATTACTCTGAAGACCTAAAGAATGTGAAGAAGTAATGAACTACAACGACGACATCATCCTTCCACTTGAGGTTAGTAATACTGACTTGAACTTGTTTCATTCCTAACGTATCTTTATGTTGATGGTGGTTTTTTAGCTTAGGGTTAAAATCGTAAAACCTTACATCTGACATGACGTCACTAGCGCATTTATTAAATCAATCAGCATGCCTACATAAGAATTATCAGGGTACCTTTTTTTTATATACGTGTGTCATGTTCCACGACAGAACCCTTAGTATTGACCGACATCACCTTCGTATATGCCAAACCCTAATTCTCATGCTATCGCGCCAAGGCATGCCGACCATGCCAGCCGCACCACTGTGCCAATGGCATGCCATGCCATTCCAGCCACGTCTTCGCGCCAAGGCATGCCAACCATGCCAGCCGCACCACTGTGCCAATTTCATGCCATGCCAGCCATGTCTCCGCGCCAAGGCATGCCAACCATGCCAGCCGCACCACTGTGCCAATGGCATGCCATGCCAGCCACGTCTCTGCGCCAAGGCATGCCGACCATGCCAGCCGCACCACTGTTCCAATGGCATGACATGCCAGCCACGTCTCCGCGCCAAGGCATGCCGACCATGCCAGCCGCACCACTGTGCCAATGGCATGCCATGCCAGCCACGTCTCCGCGCCAAGGCATGCCGACCATGCCAGCCGCACCACTGTGCCAATGACATGCCATGACAGCCACGTCTCCGCGCCAAGGCATGCCGACCATGCCATTCGCACCACTGTGCCAATGGCATGCCATGCCATCCACGTCTCTGCGCCAAGGCATGCCGACCATGCCAGCCGCACCGCTGTGCCAATGGCATGCCATGCCAGCCACGTCTCCGCGCCAAGGCATGTCGACCATGCCAGCCGCACCGCTGTGCCAATGGCATGCCATGCCAGCCACGTCTCCGCGCCAAGGCATTCCAACCATGCCGGCCGCACCACTGTGCCAATGGCATGCCATGCCATCCACGTCTCCACGCGAAGGCATGTCGGCCACGCCACATGTGCCAATGGCATGCCAACCACCTTGCCGCGCCATACCATGCCGACCTTCCCTTTGCGACTGCTGAAACGAAGGCGTGCGACAATAAATGGCCACCCTTCCATCTTAGATACAAATCTTAGTTGTCCAAGGTCACCAACCAACGCATGGTAACCTTTGGCCCAAAACCCTAGTTTGGCCGCGCCTAAACCGCGCCAAGGCATGCCGACCATGCCACATGTGCCAATGGCATGCCGCGCCAGCCACCTTGTCGCGCCATACCATGCCGACCTTCCCTTCATGGATGCTAAAATGAAGGCGTGCAACAATCAACGACCACCCTTCCATCTTAGATGCAAATCTTAGCCGTCCAAGGTCACCAACCAACGCATGGTAACCTTTGGCCCAAACCTTAGTTTGGCCGCGCCTAAACCACGCCAAGGCATCCGACCATGCCACATGTGCCAATGGCATGCCGCGCCAGCCACCTTGTCGCGCCATATCATGTCGGCCTTCCCTTCACGGATGCTAAAACGAAGGCGTGCAACAATCAACGGCCACCCTTCCATCTTATATGCAAATCTTAGACGTCCAAGGTCACCAGCCAACGCATGGTAACCTTTGGCCCAAACCCTAGTTTGGCCGCGCCTAAACCTCGCCAAGGCATCCGACCATGCCACATGTGCCAATGACATGTCGCGCCAGCCACCTTGCCGCGCCATACCATGTCGGCCTTCCCTTCACGACTTCTAAAACGAAGGCATGCGAAAATCAACGACCACGCATCCATCTTAGATGAAAATCTTAGCCGTCCAAGGTCCCCAACCGACGCATGGTAACCATTGGCCCAACGACCAGAACCCTAATTTTGTCCACGCCTAAACCGCGCCAAGGCATGCCGGCCATGCCACATGTGCCAATGGCATGCCAGCCACCTTGCCGCGCCATACCATGCCGACCTTTCCTTCACAGCTGCTAAAACGAAGGCGTGCGACAATTAACGACCACCCTTCCATCTTAGATACAAATCTTAGCCGTCCAAGGTCACCAACCAACGCATGGTAACCTTTGGCCCAACGCCAAAACCCTAATTTTGGCCACGCCTAAACTGTACCAAGGCATGCCGACCACGCCACATGTGCCAATGGTATACAAGCCACGTTGCCGCGCCATACCATGCCGGCCTTCCCTTTGCGGCTGCCAAAACAAAGGCTTGCGACGATCAACGACCATCTTTCCATCTAAGATGCAAATCTTAGCCGTCCAAGGTCACCAACCAACACATGGTAACCTTTGTCCCAACGCCAAAACTCTAGTTTTGGCCACGATTAAGCCGCGCCAAGGCATGTCGGCCATGCCACATGTGCCAATGGCATGCCAGCCACCTTGCCGCGGCATACCATGCCGGCCTTCCCTTTGCGGCTACCAAAACGAAGGCTTGCGACGATCAGCGACCATCTTTCCATCTAAGATGCAAATCTTAGCCGTCCAAGGTCACCAACCAACACATGGTAACCTTTGGCCCAACGCCAAAACTCTAGTTTTGGCGACGCCTAAGCCGCGCCAAGGCATGCCGGCCATGCCACATGTGCCGATGGCTTGCCAGCCACCTTGTCGTGCCTAAACCATACCATGTCGGCCTTCCCTTTACAGCTTCAAAAAATGAAGGCTTGCGACGATCAACGACCACCTTTCCACCTAAGATACATATCTTATCCGTCCAAGGTTACCAACCGACGCATGGAAACTTTTGTCCCAACACCAAGCCATAGTTTTGGTCGCGCCCAAACAATGCCAAAACCCTAACTTTTGGCGGTGCCTAAACTATGCCATATTAAATCCATGCCGGCCATGCTTTCATGCCACTGGCTACCGAACGTAGGGTTGCAATAATCGACGTCTACCTTTCCTCTCAAGATGCAAAATCTCGACCGTCGAAGGTCACCACCGAGACGACAAGTCTCCCAATCTCAACTTGCCAAACAACAACAACATGCTATATGTTTTCCACGAAAACACTCGAGACATCAACACATGTCACAAACTGGGGGATGCTCATTGGGTATTGGTCTGGCGGTTTACAGCGTGCGGCGTACACTACGCCCGTTACAGGACAGTGTCATAAGGATGAGGCGGTTAGTAAATACAGGGAGTAATGGTGAAACACTTTCCTTCATTACGGAACATCAATTCCAGGTGTTAGCAGTTACCACCTCCTCCCATTTACTCATCCGTTTCCATTCCTTACGAGACCAGAGTACGTTTCACTTCGACTTGTATAAATAGGCCTTACCTATTTCCATCGAACAACAAGTTTTGGTCAGGAACATACAACACTCAGAAATCACTTGTTAGATTTTCCATCTGTTAGCTTTCACTTTCTGATACAAGTCAAAACAACTACTCTTCCAGAATCAACTATTCTGGTCTCAACACCCTCTTCGCTTCCCTCCCCAAAACCAACCCTTCTCCTTTACTTTGTGACCGAAGCAAGTCCGGAACGGCCATTTCTTGGTTTAGGCCGGATTTGTACAGATTGATCTCTCGAATCTAAAGTACTCCCTTGCAGTACATTGTTTAGGGTTTAGACTCGTTTCTCACCCACAACACACGAAATTACCGAAACTAGCAGAAACCGTTTTCACCCTCAAACAATTGGAGAGCACAGTAGGAGATTAATCACTCGGTTGCAATATCGATTTCCAATTTACAGTATCACCTTTCAATTCCAACTTCAACATGGTGGAACTCAGATCCGGATCAGCTAAAAACTCCGAGAACACCAACGCGGAATCTGTCCCTGGTGTTAACGCTACTTCCAGCGGCATCAGTACACCACCTACTGATCCCAACAACACCGAAAGCACTCCTCCAGGTGTTACGCCACCAATCACCATGGCCAAAGCCGCTGCCGCCTCTAATGTTTCTGCGCAACTTGCTAATACTAGCAGCACCGAAAGCTCTCCTACGAGCGTTACACCGCCAGTCACCCGGTCCAGAGCTTCCGCTGCCGCCCCTAATGCTTCGTCAAGCATGGAGCCTCCAACCGCCACTAGGGCTCCAGTTACCCCACCAACGGGACGAGAAACCGGAGGAGCCAGAGGGAGCCGACCATATATCACCATCGCTGATTTGATGGAACGACATGAGGTTCTTGCTACAGCCCAGACGGACATGGTCTCGACTCAGAAAGAAGTACTCGTCTTTCTCAAAGCCCTAACAGAACGGTTACTGCAGGAATCACACCATCCAGAGCCAACGAGAAACGCCTCCAACACCCCTGGCGCTGGCACCTCAGTAGAGCGCATCTCCGCGGACGAAGAGATTTGTGCCAGAACCCCACTGGATAGAAATCGACCGTCCAATTTTGTCACACGAGAGGATGTGGAGCAACTTCTTCAGAATCGAGTCAAAAATGATGAAATAGACATGCATCAGCATAAACCCCCTTACCCACCTGAAATACAACGAATTCCTCTTACAAGAGGATACTCCTCTCCTCAATCCACCATGTACGACGGCACCGGAAATGCACGTGAGCATATCTCTCGATTCCTGGAGTCCCTAGGCGAACACGAATACAATCACATTCTTCGACTGAGAGAGTTTTCGAAATCGCTTACCGGAAGAGCATACACGTGGTACAACAACATCGCGCCAAACAACATCCCCAACTGGGATGGCATGGTTACCGCATTTTACAAGAAGTACTTCTTCGTGTCTGAGCAAGTTACCTTCTCGGACCTAGGAAGGATGTACCAGCAAGCCAACGAACATCCAAATGATTTTGTCAAGAGATTCAGGGTTCAAGCACTAGATTTTCATGACCCAAACGTGACCGAGCAGCAGTTGGTGAATTCCTGCATCAACGGTATGGCTCCTATTTACCGCGCCTTGCTAGAGAACCTGTGTTTCCAGACATTCTATGAACTCCATGAAGCTGCCAAGCGATCGGCCACGACAGCACTAGCATTATTAGAAAGAGCTAGACCAACCAGAGCCGAAGACGTGTGCGAAACTCGCGGGAGTAGACGCCTCGCCAACAAGCAGTACAACGCCGGTCCCTCCTCTGTGAGCGTAGTGGACGAGGGAGGAAAAATGAAGGCCCCAGCTTCGGACCAGCATCCTAAACGCGAGGCGCCATCACGACGAGCAGCCCCATGACGGAGGACCGCCACTAAAGCTCCCATGCGTCATCACGAAGCTGAAGGAAGTGTTTTGGATTTTCCATTTCCCATCGAGGAGGTGATCAAACTCTTATAGGCATGGATTCAAGATGATGTTATCAGACTACCATCTCCCAGGTGCCCACCGACCGAGGCCGAGATGGCAAACCCCAAATACTGCCACTACCACAGATTTGTTCATCACCCAACCAGTGATTGCAATAGACTAAAACATATCTTCAAGGAAAAGGTAGAAGCAGGAGAACTTCAGCTGGGGAACGAGGGGGTGCATAGAGATCCACTTTCGGTGAGGAATTGCGGGGTCTCTGTGGACTCCGTTGAAAAGCGTGGGTCTAACAACACCACCCAATATTTCGCTTAGCAATCTGTATGGACTAACTCCGAAATACCTTGCTAGAAAATCAACTAGACAGTCAGACTCAATCTAGATTAAAGTATCTCAAGGAGTCAATATCTCTCACTTGTTTTGATTTACTCAAGCTAAAACAATAGCGAGTCTTTAATCAAACACAAGGAATAACTTGGACGGTACCAAAGACCAATATCCAAGGATCAATCAATATCAATCAACAACCAAAGGTTGGATTTCCAATTGATGATCTTAACGTACAACCTGTATTATTTCAATTATATAAAATATAATGCGGAAAAGAAATAACACAGACACCAGAAGTTTTGTTAACGAGGAAACCAAATGCAGAAAAACCCCGGGACCTAGTCCAGATTGAATACACACTATATTAAGCCGCTACAGACACTAGCCTACTATAATCTAACTCCGGACTGGACTACAGTTGAACCCCAATCAGTCTCCCACCGATCCAAGGTACGGTTATACTCCTACGCCTCTGATCCCAGCAGGACACTGCGCACTTGATTCTTTTAGCTGATCTCACCCACAACTAAGAGTTGTTGCAACCCAAAATCGCAGACTTGATAATAAACAAATCTGTCTCACACAGAAAAGTCTATCAAAGGATAAATCTGTCTCCCACAGAAAAACCCTAGGTTTTGTTCCGTCTTAAGATATAAAATCAAGGTGAACAAGAACGAACTGATAATCCGGTCTTATATTCCCGAAGAACAACCTAGATTAATCAATCACCTCTCAAATATCCTTCTTGACTACACAAGCGGTTTGTCGAGGAATCACAAACAGTGAGACGAAGATGTTTGTGACTTCTTTATCTTGCCTATCGGAGAACTCTCACGATCTCAAGCCAATCAAATATTGTACTCGTACGATAGAAGATGCAAGATCAGATCACACAACTACGATAAAAGTAGTATCGGTCTGGCTTCACAATCCCAATGAAGTCTTTAAGTCGTTAACCTGGTTTTAGAGAAGAAAACCAAAGGTTAAAAGAGAATCGACTCTAGCGAGCGCACTAGTATCACATAGACGTGTGGGGATTAGTTTTGCACAATGCTAGATGTCTCCTTTATATAGCCTTCAAATCAGGGTTTTGCCTTAGTTACAAAACAAAACCTGATTTAGATTCAAGCTAATATTTATCAACCGTTAGATCGAAAACTTAGCTTGTCACACACACTTGGGTAGAAGTTTACCGGGTTTGTGAAAACCATGCCCAAACATGTACGTGTATGTTGGTTCAACATAGTAACCCAAAAGGTTGACCATATGAGCAATTCATATTAACCTAGTTCTTCTTCACCATAACTAGTTCAATTGATTCAAATGAACTAGTTAGAGAGTTTTTCAATTGCTATGAGATCTTATGTAACTACACAAGACACAATTGAAACAAAGATAATTCGATTCGATGAATCGACTCATGAACTTTATAGCCACGGTTTTCATAAAGCATTCCTTAGTAATTTAAGTTTCATGTTCATAGAACATCTTTAGATCATAACAACTTAAGCTCACAAACAAGTTCGCGGACTTAAGGAAACCGACAGAGTTTTCCAAACTCAACAGAAAATCTCGGCAAAGAGACTTCCACCAGTTCGCGGACTAAACATGCAAACGCGTTTTTGGAAAATCCCAGCAGAAATTCTCGGTAAGAGAACTTCCGTCAGTTCGCGGACTGGGTTCGCGGACTTGGCAAAGCCAATTCCTCCGGTTTCTCTCAATCAACAAAGTTCGAGAACTTCGGATTAAGGAATACATGGTTATGTAATCTAAACTCTCATTCCAATCATTGAGACATTCTCAGAGGACGTTATATAGTCGTTATTCACAGACCGTTTCACGTCAGAGCAATTCTCAAAGTAATTGAAACTTTTCATGACTTTCGTCACTAGGTGAAGATAAACTTGATCAAAGCGAAACACTTTACCAACACACGATTTGGAGAAAAATATAAGTAGTGAATACTCAGCTCGAAATGTCAAATGTGTATGATCCAGTCTATATAGCATACGACATTTTGTTTCATAAGAAGTAGGAGATAGAATAGATAGACTTTTGAGTGATACATAAGTTCAAGTCTCCACAAACCTTTTTGTTGATGAAGTTCCACGGTTCCTTGTGTAGATCTTCGTCGTTGTATGATGAATCTCCATGAAGTCCTTGAGCTCAACTACACTTTTCTATCCTAGTCCGAGACTTAGCTATAATAGACTAGAAATCAAGACTCATAGTTTTGATCACTAACATTCATAAACATGCTTGATATAGAAACACATGCGAGGTCGACTGATCTATGCTCTAACATCCGTGCACGAGACTGTACAATCCATGATGCAGCATGTATGCAAAATTCTCTATCTTTCCAAGGCGCAATGTCAAGACATCTTCACGGTTCTCAATCGTGTCGTGTCAAGCAAACGGCTTTTTCCTACCCCGGAAGCCGCTCAAAGAGTCCAATCTCTCTCAGGAAGCGGTACTGAAAAGCACAACTGGGGACTGCTGACTACGGCCTATTTAAGAGGCATTGAATTCGGCAACACACTAATCTACGCAGCCTCTGACTTCAACATTGTTACCTTCAAGACTCTGAAAGCTGCGGGAATTTTGAAGCAAGAAGATACCCATTCCCCGTCCATAATCAAGAACCCGGAAGGGAAAGCCTTGAACGCGTACAACTACGTTAACCTCTAGATCAAGATGTGAGACGCTATAACGCATAGTAAGTCCCACATTGTCAAAGAACTAAGTTACAACACGATCTTGGGAAGCTCGTGGGTATCCGACAACAAAGCGAAACTGGGAACATCCCCTCTGTCGATGGCGACACCAGTCAGAATCTCCAACAATCCGTCCAACCTGCTGCCGTGTCAACGACTTACTAACGGAACTCGATCACCCGGAAAAAGCCCGTTGGCGCTGACCCATTGATTCCAAACGCAAGTAAGTCTTTTCGAACGATATTCTTCACAACCAGTCATTTCTTCTCTTATCCCATCATGGGGACTCAGCACGATTACCAGCACGGACGCTGTCAAGAGGTGTGAGTGGGGCGATGGGCCATTCAAGCGCTTCGCCAAGAATTTGGAAGTTGCAGTCGAAACTGACGAGACCAAGATTCAAGCGGTTGCACAATATCCGAACTCGTTTCAAATTGGAGATATGGTGGTCAAAGCGACCTCGTTTCAAGTCGGAAAGGTAACGGTGGAGATAGTTGTTCAAACCGATTTACCCAAAGAAAAAGAGGACGAGTCGTATCTGGTGGCAGACGTCCTTCTGGGTGGTTATTGCAAGCTCATCAACACCGACAAGCTGGAGGGCGTGATAGTTCACTCGCGATGGCTCAATCCTTTCAATATCTAAGGCGCTGTATTACTTTATCTTCCAGCACTCTTCTTTCAGTTTTTCTTCAGCCATTTCTCTTTCCACTCAATATTTGTATCCCCCCGAGATGAATGCACCGATTGCATCCTTCATTAGGGTTTCATTTTTTATTTAAAGCATACCTTTCCTTCCAAATAAGTCTTCCAAGTCTCAAAAAAAAAAAACCAAAGAAATTCCAAATCATCGAGAAACCATTGACCATCAGATCACAACCAGAAAAGCTGAAGCAGTGCCAGAAATACCTTATTCAATTATTCACAACTGAAGGGAGTAATGTAAGGCAAAGGAAAGTCGAACAACCTATTCTAATGGAAGATTTGGGTCTTTCAAATAAGAAGTTTTATTCAAAGATGAGAAACCGCAAGCGGTATACTAATTGGCGAAACTCTAAACTTCGCCACGAATACAAAGAAGGTAAAAATGGGTCTGCAAAGCATTAGGACGACTACACAACAAATAGAAACAATAAAAAGGAGAAGATAGTCATCGAAAGATGATGCACGAGTTTCCAATGCCTCGGTCAGAGCTCTTTCAAGCACTTTCCCCAACAATCTCTTGGGAAGCAAATGTTACATCCGAAAGCCGCATCAGCAGTAGCAACCTCAACATCCCACCCGGAAACCGTTTCAGCAGTAATAACACCCGTCTCCTTCGCGACATACATTTATACAATCGACCCAGCATATGCCACCATGGCTCCCCCAATGTCACCGACAACGGTTTCGGCGTCTACTCTGAAAGCTGTTTCAGTTTCAAACGCAGCATCATCTTCCTCGAAGGTCTTCTCAGCAACCTTTTGAGGGGGGGGG
>NW_020622381.1:365769-415697 GCF_003573695.1 Papaver somniferum | reverse complement strand
GGGGGGGGGGTTCCCGATTCATCCGCATCAGAATTGAGGATTATGATGTCATCTTGGACAGGGAAGTTACATTGGCTTTCCCCTAAAAGTTTCACAAACTCAGTCTTCCATCGTTTCAACCGAGAAACGAACCGTTCCGCCCTAATACTGGGTCGCGAAGAAGTTTTGTTGCAGTGAGGCCTCTCAACGCACTGAGATGCTTAGTCACCTTCCCATTCCTCCTCCATGTTCACTGAAGCCAAGAAGATCTGAACAAGAAACCGCATTTCACCTAGATAGATAGAAGGTATGTCCTGAATACTTCCGCCAGCTTCACGGAACAGAGATTCAATTCTATCTAATGCCTCCGCATGAGAAGAAAATTGGTTTTCGCCGATTCCAAAAGTTTCTCTCCGAAGGGTTAGAGGTACGGATACCACTGGAAGATCCCATTATGTGCTACAAGACCATAGAGGAGGGTAAGTTTTCACCCTGTCTACACCTACAACCCACATAAGAAAGAAAACAAGATGGAAACCAGGAGAAAAACACGAGATGATACCTGTAAAGAGGATGGACACGGGGTCAGGACGACCTGTGCGAATGAAGGATTCAAGATCATCTCTTATACCCAACAGAATGATGAGGTCTCGAAAAAGAAAGCTTTCTACTAGCCGTGAATTAAGGCGTGACATCAGGTCTTAATTAAACCATATTCTACCAGCAAATATAAGGAAAAGTCTCATACCTGGTTGTGCGAGATAATCAGGTTTTGATGAGAAAACGTAGAAGTACGCGTTCGAGACACATTTTCCCGCGTTATTGCTTCTCTGCCGCCAGGACCGAGATTTGGAAGTAAAACCGGCAACGTAGCATGAGGAGACGGAGTAACACCCCCTTTTATGGGTATAACACTTTCGGAATTTGAAAAAGGGAAAGATTCCCTATCTGAGCCACACATGGAAGGAAGTAACCAGGCTGCGCTAGCAAGCGCTTTACAGCGCCAAACAGTCCGCGCCACGTAAAGCCAATGTCCATGCACAACCAGCATCCGAGCCCAAGCAAGTGCCCACGATAATCTTACGCTAACGGATCTATTGCAAGCCGACCAACACTAGCAGCTTCATTCCAAGCCGATCCGATACTAATATCTCCATTCCAAGCCGCACAATGCCTACGGCTCCTAGTCCAAGCCGACCAACGCCAACAACTCGCTAAGCCAACACCTCCACGTTCCATAGCCCAGCCAAGATGACGCGTGACCAAGCCAAGCCAACAGTCTACATCACACCACTTCACGGTCTAGCCTGTAACACCACAAGAAGAATCTATGCAAGGCCACTAACGCGAGAATCACGAACTCTCCTTACCTCTCGAAAAGGTTAGCCGGGTCTTCTCGATCATATTTTCACGACTTGTCATTTCGAGTTTGTCCTTGTCTGTCACCATCTTATGCTTACCTCGCAACAATGCTCCTGTTCCGAGCTAAGCAGGGGACTTAATGTTGATGGTGGTTTTTTAGCTTAGGGTTAAAATGGTAAAACCTTATATCTGACATGACGTTACTAGCGTATTTATTGAATCAATCAGCATGCCTACGTAAGAATTACCAGGGTACATTTTTTTTATATACGTGTGTCATGTTCCACTGCATAACCCTTAGTATTGACCGACATCACCTTCGCATATGCCAAACCTTAATTCTCATGCTACCGCGCCAAGGCATGCTGACCATGCCAGTCGCACCACTGTGCCAATGGCATGCCATGCCAGCAACGTCTCCGCGCCAAGGCATACCAACCATAATTAATTAGGTTTTCTCACCTAAGGCTCAGACGAGCATTTTTTCGAATAAATTATTAAACCAACATTTAATCATTCTTTCACCAACGAATCGTCAACTCTTCAGGAGTTCTTCGTATTTGCTAACGTGAGCATATGGACACTACATGGTTGATCCACGGTCCCATGTAGTCGCTCCCTCCTTCGTCCCATGGTTAAACTTCTGACGAACCATGAATTGATCATCAATTAATCAAATTGGGGTTTCTGAATCCAAGGATCATCATTCCAGATTCCAACCTTAATAATTTTATGACGACCTCATGGTCATTAATTTTATTAATTATGCTCGGTTCAACGACCAGTATTCTAATTAATATTTTTGGTACACTGCCAATAATCCATCAGACGAGCAACACATGCTCAGACGATCAAATATTCAACAATTCATCACATGAGCAACACTTGCTCAGATGATAAATATTTGTTCAAACCAAGGAATATTGGTTCAAAAATCAATATTCAACGATCCACCGAATGAGCAATACTTGCTCACGTTATCGTACGAACTATACCTCTGTCTCATAACATGTTCAATTCACGAGTTTCAGAACATCATGTTCAACTCAGCAACTACATGGACTCATAGTCCCATCAAACCACGAAGTCATCAATTGACTAACAAACCACGAGACGTTAATCGTGTCACTTGGGGGGATATCACTTAAGGTTTTGGTCTGGAGGTCTACGACACGTGTGTTCAAACACACAATGGAATGTGAGCAAGTCGTGCAATCAGTTAAAGGAATTCACGAGGTAGTGGGTGGAAAATAGACCAAGTCTCCACACGTTGAGCAACTGGTTTCAAACACGATCCCCACTTCCCCACTCCTTGATTCCATCAACTGTCACACTTCATGGAATCATGGTGTCTACAATTCCAGCAATATAAATAAGTCTCTGAATCATGATTGAAGCATCATCAGTATCATCAATCTCACATCTCATCGACAACACGAGATCATCAACTCATCAATTGAGAAACTACTCTCAATTGAGCAATCTCAATCACTCAGAGCTTATCGTATTCAGAATTCACACACCCACAATCTTTGATTACCATTGATTCCATACATTTCTCAGCTTCCCTCCTATGAAACAACCCATCCTCTCTTATGACCGAATTTACTCTGGAACGGTCATTGTCTTGATTTAGGTCGGAGTACTACAGATTGATCTCTCGAATCTAAAGCACCCCCTTTGCAGCGGTGCATCTGTGTGAGGTTTAACATTTCGCTCGGTTCGAGGAGTCTCCTCCGTACGGTCGTCTCCTCAATTCCTTAAAAACCAGAAAATTGTTTTTCCCCATCTACAGATTGGCGATCACATTGGGAGATCATTCTCTCGGTTGCAATCTCACAATATAACAAGATGGTTGATCTCAGGTCAGGTTCAGTTACGAATCCTAACACAAACCGTGCTAGCAGTAGCAACAACAACAATCGGAATATCTCGGAGACAATTCCGACCTCCAATACTGATGGTGGTGACACTACTCCTCCTCACGCCGAAGGTCATCCACTGTGCGGACGACACCCTGAAGAAGTCAGAGGAGATCCACCGCCTACTATTGCTGATCTTATCAAAGCGCGGGAGACTCTTGCAAAGAACCAGACTGACATGGATGCTACACAGAAGAAGCTGTATAATTATCTCAAAACTCTTACTGACAAGATGTCAGAGAAGACTAAAGAGAAGGGAAAGGAGAAGGAGAAATCCTCAGACGACGGTCCTGAAGTAATTCCAATCCATATAGTAGAAGACTACGAAGTCCACAAAACTGCTGCAGACAACTCATCAGCGAAAGGATCATCAAATTTCATCACTCGCGAGTATCTTGAGCACCGTTTGGAGAACCATGGAAAAGGCAAGACATCGCATGACCATCTTCATCAACCTCCTTATCCTGCCGCTACGCAGAGGATTCCACTCCCCAAAGGTTACGTTTCTCCAACTTTCACCTTGTATGATGGAACTGGCAATGCTCGGGAACATGTCTCTCGTTTTCTCGAAGCCTTGGGAGAACATGAACATAATCATGTCGTCCGTCTCAAGGAATTCTCAAAATATCTGAAAGGCAGGGCATACACCTGGTATAACAGCATCACACCAGGGACCATCAACAATTGAGAAGAAATGGTTAACACATTTTACAGGAAATACTTCTTCGTGTCAGAACAAGTCACCCTCTCCGACCTTGGAAGAATGTTTCATAGGGTCAATGAAAATCCCAATGATTATGTGAAAAGGTTCAGAGTCCAAGCCATGGATTGTTATGACCCAAACGTCACGGAGCAACAACTGGTGGACTTGTGCATCAATGCATTCTCCCAGTCTACAGGTCCTTGCTAGAAAACCTTCGATTCCATACTTTCTCAGAACTTCACGAAGCTATGAAGTAGTCGGCAACCACTGCACCCGCTATTTTGGAAAGATCAAAGTCTACAAAGACAGAAGATTCAAAAGACACTCGAGGAAGCAGGCGTCTGATCAACAAGCAGTATAACCTGCAACCCTCAACAAATGCTGTCGCGGAAGGGAGTAAGCGAAAAACAGAACCAAAACACAAGCAGACTTCCTCCACCCCTTCAAAGACACACAAGAAGGAGAATTCGAAAATCCCTCCTCAGCATACGGAAGATCCAGAAGCACCTGATTTTCCCTGTTCAATGGAAGAAGTTAATGAACTACTCAATGCCTGGATTCAAGACGGCGCAATCAAATTGCCTTATGTCAAGAAGGAACCAACTGAAGAGGCCATGGAAAATCCTCGTTATTGTCGCTTCCATAGATACGTCGGCCATCCCACGAGTGATTGCAAAATTTTGAAGCGCATATTCAAAGAAAATGTCGAATCAGGAGAGCTCAACCTGGGGACTGAAGGGGTGCACAAAAAACCCCTCCCAGTCAGAACTTTTATAATTTCCGAACCTCTTGTCAACGAAACGGTCCAATCTATGATCGAACATGTCTGCGAGTTGTTGTATCTTTCGAAATCTCAAAGGAAAGACATGTTTGATGCACTGAACCACATCGTTTCCGGAAGAAGTCCGCTGATCTAAGAGACTACCACCGGACCTTCAGCCACCTACACAGAAATGTATAACTGGGGTCTGCTTACCACAGTGCACATTAAAGGAAATGAGTTCAAGAGGGCGTTCATCGATGTTGGTACCGCCGTCAACATCATCCCTTTGAAAACTCTCAGAGCTGCTATTATTACTCGACGGGAAGCCACTCACGCTCCCATAGCAATCAGGGACCACGAAGGAATCTCCAGAAACGCATACGGCTTCATCACTCTCAAAGTTACCGAAAGATCGATCTGCACTGAGGCCAAGTTTTTCATAATCCGAGAAGACCCTGGATACGACATGGTCCTTGGGAGAACTTGGTTTCATGCTGAAAGGACAACGATGCCTTCAACACATCCTGTCATCGTCAAGGATTCCGAGTCGGAAGACGAAGCAGAGGACGCACCCCCGTTTGAGCATCTGGAAGAAGTAAAAACTCTGATGGTACTTACGCAGGAACTTGGAGATAATCCGCACACCTTTGTTAGAAGGTTTCGAGCTCATGCAAGTCTTATTCCTCCTCTTGCTCCAATATTACCAATGTTCAAATACGCTACTATGGTCTAGGGACTTCTCCCCATGAATAATTTAACAGTCATCAAAAGCTACGAGTGGGTGACTTCACCTCAGCAATATTACACTCAATGGTTGGGTTCATAACTTCTTCAAATCGGTCATTCCATCGAGAGGTTTATTGCTGAAGACTTGGCTAAGCATGATCAACACTATGCTGGATACTCTCTTCCGCGCGAGTGTCCATATGGGCCACAATCGAGGAATTCCATCAAACAGGGAATTCCGAATCAGCGGAAGATATTCAAGGCACGATCGACCAAGCCTAACAAGTTTCATGAAGGGGACCTGGTTCTCAAAGAAGTTCAACGCGGTCTTTATTCTACAAGGAACTCCAATTGAGAAGGACCATTCATGGTCACTGAATCTGTGGCCGGAGGATACTACAGATTTATCAACACAGATGGCAGAACCCTACCGGTAATTCACGAAAATTGGCTCAAGGTGTTTATCTGAAATTATTGGACATTTAAGGTATTGGGCGTTTGAAGCACTCATGGTGTTGGGATTTAACATTTAGGATTTTATTTCATTTGTATTTCAATTTCTCCAAAACATTTGCAATAATTGCAATCAGTATTTGAATTCAGCAATTTATAAAAATTCAGTTCATATTTCGTAAAAGAAAATCTCTATCAAATCTACAAGAAAATCCTCAACCATCACTCAATCCAAAACCATCTAAATATCAAAAACCCAAGTATAAAGAAAAGGCTTTCGCTCATCAGCATCCTTCAAGATTTGCAAAGCCTCCCTCTCCTTGTTCAACTCCTCGGTCAGCTTGGAAATTTTGTCCTCCTTCTCCTTCACAACATCGTTTGGAAAGGTTAAACTCCCAATCAAAGAGTATATCTGGAGTCACGGTATTCCTGGGTCTCGTATGCATATCACTCACGACACGCAAGATAACGCCTACTTGCATGATTAAATCATAAGCATGCCCAGGGTTCCTGTCAACGATCATATGGCCGAACTTCTTCCATATCGTCTCATACAAGCGTGCATGTCCAATGGGAACGCTGAATCCACCGACCAGTTCATGATGCGGGAGTGAAGTGTTAAAGGGAGGATCGAAAGCGACCCCTGCAGTTGGATATTCATACACTATTATACGGTTCTCGGTCACTGGAGTGGCTCCCACGACTAAAGAAACAGTTCCTTCGGTATTCTCCGCTGTCGTCTCGGTTTCTTCTATCACTGAGGCAACAACCATCTGGGTTTCCATAACAGAAGTAGCGACCTTCTCATGGCCTTGAAATACAGGGATGGTTGTCTCTTCATCAATAACTCCGGAATGGTTAGAGTTATCATCGTTGGCTCCAGTATCCTCAACTTTGGTATTTAACACCTAATACGAAGATTACATGAGGTTAGAGTCACGAATACAAAGGAGATTATGAAATACAATATACCAGCAAGGAAACATCATCAAGGTTCATCATACTACATTCAAGTCACGAGTAAATAACATGAAATTCATGAAAACACATTTTACGATGAGTCCGTCTGAAGAAACTGAACTCTGCCCTGTACTAGGAGACGAACTGGGAGCAATCTACAAGGAATCCAAGGATGGGTCATATGATATTATCTTCGTATGGATGTCCTCTATGACATGTCAAAATTTCATGGCAATCCGATGAACGAGCAAGTAGATATGGCCAAAATATTAAGTGATGCGAAATCTGAAAAAGTTCTGGAAGTCTCCTGGAAGTTTACTATTTCGCCTTTTTCAGGCTCTGAACGTGATCAAAACTTAAAAAGATTCTTTGCTAAAGCTTGGAAATTTTCCGGGATTGAATTTTCACATGCATATTATCAAAATCCGACTATGGACGAAGATTCTAAAGCGTTTCTACTAAAAAGCTGGGTTCTGAATTTTCTGACGACGAAATTCGACTAAGTTTTCATATATTCACATGGGTTCTCATTCATTCATTCATTCACAAGTCAGCACTTTTATACTTCTATGAAGAATATACGGGATATATACTTACTTGAAGAGTCTCCAAAGTGTCCAAGGGGTTGGAGTTATCCACATCAACGACAAGAGGAACATCACTTCCATCCGGCTCCGAACCTTGGGAATTACCTCCATTCCCATTCCCATAGGATGATTGAATTCCAGAATTCTCCATATCCATGACGACATCCTCCTATACACGTCCTCTACAATCAATATTTTCATCTATGAAGCACCACATTTGAACATGTGAAGAAATACTTACAGTTTCTTCGTCACTCAAATCAACGATTGCTTGTTTAGTAGCAGAAAATTGAAGATCTTCAAGATTCGATGGAGTAAAATTCTGCAACAAAATTAACAACATTGGCTTCATGATTCTAATGTTAATAGCAATGAAAGTCACGGTGAGAAATATTAGGAACTCACCAAAGCACCAACTGGGGACTTTACGGTATTGGGTAACAGCTTATAACCTTTATGCCTGCCTTCTCCGCCATGAATAACCGCCTCAGTCTCTGAGAAATCTACACTGATTCGAGGTCGTATATTACGACCGTCCTGTGATGAAATCCAGTAATATAATTAGAATACAGTTCTTATAATTTCGTGAAGATTATATGAAAAAAACATACCTGAGAGCATCCTGGAGACGACTTTCGTTTATCACCAGAAAGATACTTCAATCTTGGTCGACTGGAAATCATCTCAGCCGAAGGAAGATCCTTGAATGGAGGTCTGGGAAATCTTACAAAGCCACGCAAACGCCCAAGTTGCTGATCCCAGAATTCTACATAACCTGGGGTTACATAGGCGAATCTATCAGAACCAGGAAACCAGTAGCTACTCCCATCCACGTGAGTATGATCCAAATGAGTCCTGAGTTGCTCAACTGATGGCTTCCTCATCCATATGGTTGGAACACACTGATCCATACCCATTTGTTGAGCTGCTCTATTAATGTTATACTCCTCCACTGAAATCTCTCCAAACATGACTGATAGCAAATGACCAGGAGTGCAACTCAACATGAAAGATCTTTCGACATCACTCAGATGCGCACCAGACGTCAAACTCGTGCTTTCTCCAGTATTGAAAGTCATCGGCTGAGAAACATAATCAGGGACTGACACCCACGGGCGAAAATTGAACTCATATTCTTCATCTAACACATCAATAAAGCGTATTTTAGAACGAGGCTGCTTTGTAGACCAACGCATGATCCTAGCATTATCTTTCTCAGGGAAAGTATGGCGCGCATCAGTATTCGGTCCTTGCAGAACATTACGTGGAGTAGGTGCATAATTCTTAAAATTCTCCCACATCGTTTTGGCATAACACTCAATCTTCATAGAGCCGTTCGACACACTGGAGTCTATAATCAAGGAGTCCAGGTTGTAATAAAAGGAGCCTAAGAATAAACTACCTATCGGAAGTTGCTCACCTTGAGCCATCTTAATAGCGAAGGGAATCACAAAAGGCTTCAACAAGTTTCCACTGTCTTCAAAAACGTCTCTGGACAACCATAAACATAAGAAAGCAGCAATGGGTAACATACCGTCGATGGGTTTATCAGAAACCTCGTCTTTGGGCCACCAGTGTGTCAACCAGGAAGCATAGCATCCTTTACTACCATCCTTATTCGCTTTCTCCATTGCAGCTGTCAAGATATGAGAAACGGCGGTCTCCTCATCTGAAAGATCCCCAGGAAGATTGCCCGTGATCGGGAGATGCATCAGAGCCGCCACGTCTTCCAAGGTAATGGCAAACTCTCCCCATCTACATATGAAAGTGTGAGTGGGAATGCACCAGCGAGCAAACAGAGCCACAATACCACTTGCGTCATGATAAATGAACAACTCTCCAGAAGCTTGAATAGCTCTCGTCACCTGCGCCTGGTCGAGCATAGTCCTCACATGAGGAAAACCCAACATATGCCTCGCCCAGCCGGCAAATTTCTCCAAAGGTCGTCGAGAAAGCTTAAACTCTATGATTCATGAGGCGAAGACCCCTCGTTCAAGACAAAATCGAATCACTGTCTTAGGAGTCACCAACTTCTTCTGAGTAACAGTTCTGGGATTTATCAAAAGACGATACACTGGGGATTTCAAATGTTGCTCAGCTCCTGGAATATCTTTCTCAAAGAATGCATCATATATGTTCGGGACATTCTTAATCCCAGGGATTTCGTCTTCGTCTCCTCCAACGGAAGTTTCATCCATGCATGTCTCATCTCTGGAGATACCATCATCAACGCACATCTCTTCCCTCGAGGCGTCGTCAACTTGGGAATTGGACATCTTTGCTGAGTAGCTGAAAAGGTTCACACTACATTCTACTTCAGTATGTCGTCCAGATATAAATCAAGGAAATACAAGCAAAAATGGTAACTCTTAACTCTTACCTTTTATACTTCCACTAACAATAGTGATAATAATGCTAGAGTTAACACCTCAAAATCGTTCGTCTCTTCGAAAACTGCAAAAACGAATGAAACTTTATTTAATTTCTGATTTTTCATGAAATCACGGACAAAATTTTCATAATGTGAACATTCACACAACTGACCTATTAAGTTTACAACAATAAAATATTTCATCATAAATATATGGCCTATCTTCAAAGGTTCCTCAAAACACACGCTTTGATTATTCGAAAAAAGCATCAATTAATGAAACTTGCACACATAAACTCTCAAGGATTTTATTTAATGAAAACAAACTCATGAAAATAAAATATATCATCATATTTTTCACAATATATGTCACGACTGCATATATATATAAAAAAAAACTATTTTTCCTTCGTATCGTCATTATTTGTCTTTAAAACGAAGGTTTATTTCAAAAAATATTGTGAAAGCTCACATCTCATACATATGATAAAGTTTTGTATTTACATGAAAGCTCATAAGCAAAATTTTATCACTGGACACAAGTTCATCATACATATTTTCCTTCGTGTCATCATTCTTTGTCTTTAAAACGAAGGATTATTCCGATTTCATGAAAATTCACTTCTTTTATGATGCAACCTTGGTATACATGAAAGCTCATAAACTAAGTTTTATCACTGAACCTAGGTTCATATTAAAAAAAAAAAAATCTCTCCTAAATCAGGGATTATAGTTAGTTTGCAAAACTAACGATCGAACGAACATACGTTTACAAAAACTAGGGTTTTTTTTTCATAAAAATCGCATCAGTTGTATACACATGTATATGATTTTAACATGATCACTTCATGAAATTCATGTAAGCAACAGCAAACATCAAAAAAAAAAAATCTCTCACCTGGTCGGCGCCGGCCGGAAACTGGCCGACGGTGGCGGCGACGGTCGGCGGCGATCGGCTCCGGCGGAAAACTCTCCTTCCCTGGCGTGAAGGTGATGAAGGTGCTGGTCGTGTGTGAGGAAAAAAAAGGATTAATCCCTTTTATATCAATTTTATTTCCAAAACCTAATTTTCTAAGGATTTCCTTATTGGGCCCGACCCGCGAATCCTAACCGACCACGGAATCGTCTTCCAAACCAGCGGTTCAACACCAATTTATGTTCATCAAAAGACGCTACAATCATGACATTGAAGCCTTCATCAAGTCGTGGATTTCTCATGTTCTTTAAATCCGACAACGTCTCAACTTACGACTAAGTTCAATTACTGGTATTATTATTTATGGCCGGAAAATCACCATTTAATGCTGACTGAGGAACACAGCTTTCCTCAGTAAGCAGGGGACTTAATGTAGATGGTGGATTTTCGAAAAAGGCTAAATTCATAAACTCATAATTATAGGAAGCTATGATTCAGCAATCAGATGTGAGTATCGAGACACGAGTCTCTCATCGAATTCTCAACGGAGAGTACTTTCTCTCAGAGTACATGTAGATATGTAGTCTCACGACTGGACAACGACATATCTCATGAATACTGAATACTTTCAGTGATTATTTATATATAGCATCACGAGATGGACGGCTCCTAGACAACTTGCTCTGCTAGTATAGAGCGATAACGTCTTCAGGAACAAACAACAAGTTTACCCTGACTATATAAAGGATATGACTTACCGGCAAGCTCGTATTAGGATAATTAATGCTCCTAGACAGCTTGCTCTGCTAGTATAGATCCATAAAGTTAATTATTCCTAAATACAATCGTTCCTGTTCCATGGTCGAATCCACGACTGGTCCCATGGAATGACAATAACAATTGTTCTGATTCTATGATCGAATCCACATCTTGATCTCATAGAATAACAATAACTATATTATCTCATTACTCCGATTTCATGATCGAATCCACAACTGGTCTCATAAATGGTAATAGATAAACCTTAATTACTCCGATTCTATGGTCGAATCTACGATCCCATGGAATGGTAATGTTCACTTTATTATTCTGAATTCGTAGTCGAATCCTCAGCTGATCCTATGAATTAATAATAAACATCTTATTACTCAGTTTTGTGAATTATTCTCTACTAAATTCCACAATTAGTAATAAATAATCAACAACCGGGCGTCTGAGCTACCTCTAAGTAAGCCCTGATTCAAGTGGTAAAGGTGTATTCAACGATGATACACTAACAGTCACCGCACGAACGAGTATTTTAAAAATACAACGAAACGATGAACCTATATAAAATAGAGAAGAAAATAATAAATAATTAAAATATTGACCAGGGTGCTGGGAGCACGGACACACGACCGACCGATCGTGTCGTGGTCAATCTCATGCAAGTTTTATATTTTTAATGCATTTTATTATTTTCCATGATTTGATGAAAATTCTCTTATTTTATCAAATCTCCTTCGTCTTGAGGAAACTCCTCGGTTTCATGGTACTTCCATAAATCCACAAAAAATAATATAAAATTAAGGAAAGGAGTGTGGGGCGTGACCATTGGCCAACCGGCCATGCCTTGGTCCCAACCGGTCCCACATCCACGGTTCTTTATTATTATTATTATTTCTCTAATTTCATGAAAAACTCATTGATTTCATGGTATTTTTGCACAAATCATCAAATAATAATAAAATAAAATAAATTATGAAAACTTGTGGGACCGGGCCTTGGCCGGCCGGCCATGCCCTAGCCGGTCCCACACGCCCCTTTGTTTTATTATTTTATTATTAGTTTTCCTTGAATTCATCAAATTCCTTGATTTCATGGTATTTCTCTCAAATTAGGAAAAATTCCCTCAAATCATCAAAATACCTAAAAATATTAAAAAATTAGGAAAACTCGTGGGACCGGGCCCTAGACGGCCGGTCATGCCTTCCACGGTCCCACACACCCTTGTTTTATTATTTTAATATTTTTTACTTCCTTGAACTCATGAAAACTCCTTCAATTCATGGAAACTCCCTAAATTCATCAAATTTCTCAAAATTCATGAATTTTTCATAAAATCATTATAAAATTAGGGAAACTCGTGGGACCGGGTCCTAGTCGTCCGACCATGCCTTCCACGGTCCCACACGCCCTTGTTTTATTATTTTAATATTTTTTGCTTCCTTGAACTCATGAAAACTCCTTCAATTCATGGAAACTCCCAAAATTCATCAAATTTCTCAAAATTCATGAATTTTTCATAAATTCATCAAAATATTATAAAATTAAGGAAAAGGCACCACGGGACCATGGTCACGACCGGCCGACCATGCCTTGACCACGGCGGTCCCACGCCTCCTCATTCCTTATTTTATAATTATTTTTCATCATCTCATGGTGTTTTCCTCAGTTTCGTCGAAACCCTAATTTTGGCATATTTTCTCGAATGAATGCTCAATTGCACACCAGAAAATATCAAAATTCTCAGGACTGAGACGCGGACGCCTTGGGGACACGAGCACGCTATCTTGAACGACCAATATTAGCTCTTTGGCTCACGGAAGCCGGTCTCATCAATTTTCAGTTTTGACCTAATTTGCACAACTGCTCGTATTAGGTCCAAAACTCTCCCAAACACTTTGGATTTTCATGAAATGATCGTCAGGCGGTCACGGGACAACCCAGGGCCGGTTTCATGACTCCATGGTCGGTCCCTCGCCTCGTCATAATTAATTAGGTTTTCTCACCTAAGGCTCAGACGAGCATTTTCGAATAAATGATTAAACCAACATTCTCATGCTACCGCGCCAAGGCATGCTGACCATGCCAGTCGCACCACTGTGCCAATGGCATGCCATGCCAGCAACGTCTCCGCGCCAAGGCATACCAACCATAATTAATTAGGTTTTCTCACCTAAGGCTCAGACGAGCATTTTTTCGAATAAATTATTAAACCAACATTTAATCATTCTTTCACCAACGAATCGTCAACTCTTCAGGAGTTCTTCGTATTTGCTAACGTGAGCATATGGACACTACATGGTTGATCCACGGTCCCATGTAGTCGCTCCCTCCTTCGTCCCATGGTTAAACTTCTGACGAACCATGAATTGATCATCAATTAATCAAATTGGGGTTTCTGAATCCAAGGATCATCATTCCAGATTCCAACCTTAATAATTTTACGACGAACTCATGGTCATTAATTTTATTAATTATGCTCGGTTCAACGACCAGTATTTTAATTAATATTTTTGGTACACTGCCAATAATCCATCAGACGAGCAACACATGCTCAGACGATCAAATATTCAACAATTCATCACATGAGCAACACTTTATCAGATGATAAATATTTGTTCAAACCAAGGAATATTGGTTCAACAATCAATATTCAACGATCCACCGAATGAGAAATACTTGCTCACGTTATCGTAAGAACTATACCTCTGTCTCATGACATATTCAATTCACGAGTTTCAGAACATCATGTTCAACTCAGCAACTACGTGGACTCATCGTCCCATCAAACCACGAAGTCATCAATTGACTAACACCACGAGACGTCAATCGTGTCACTTGGGGGGATATCACTTAGGGTTTTGGTCTCGCGGTCTACGGCACGTGTGTTCAAACACACAATGGAATGTGAGCAAGTCGTGCAATCAGTTAAAGGAAATCACGAGGTAGTGGGTGGAAAATAGACCAAGTCTCCACACGTTGAGCAACTGGTTTCAAACACGATCCCCACTTCCCCACTCCTTGATTCCATCGACTGTCACACTTCATGAAATCGTGGTGTCTACAATTCCAGCAATATAAATAAGTCTCTGAATCATGATTGAAGCATCATCAGTATCATCAATCTCACGTCTCATCGACAACATGAGATCATCAACTCATCAATTGAGCAACTACTCTCAATTGAGCAATCTCAATCACTCAGAGCTTATCGTATTCGAAATTCACACACCCACAATCTTTGATTACCATTGATTCCACACATTTCTCAGCTTCCCTCCTACAGATCAACCTATCCTCTCTTGTGACCGAATCGACTCTGGAACGGTCATTGTCTTTATTTAGTCCGGAGTACTACAGATTGATCTCTCGAATCTAAAGCACCCCCTTTGCAACGGTGCATCTGTGTGAGGTTTAACATTTCGCTCGGTTCGAAGAGTCTCCTCCGTGCGGTCGTCTCCTCAATTCCTTAAAAACCAGCAAATCGTTTTTCCCCATCTACACCTTTGGCCCAAAACCCTAGTTTGGTCGCGCCTAAACCGCGCCAAGGCATGCCGACCATGCCACATGTGCCAATGGCATGCCGCGCCAGCCACCTTGCCGGGCCATACCATTTCGGCCTTCCCTTAGCGGCTGCTAAAACGAAGGCGTGCGACAATCAACGACCACCCTTCCATCTTAGATGCAAATCTTAGCCGTCCAAGGTCACCAACCAACACATGGTAACCTTTGGCCCAACACCAAAACTCTAGTTTTGGCCACGCCTAAGCCGCACCAAGGCATGCCGACCATGCCACATGTGCCGATGGCATGCTAGCCACCTTGCCACGCCTAAACCATACCATGCCGGCCTTCCCTTTACAGCTGCCAAAAACGAAGGCTTGAGACGATCAACGACCACCTTTCCACCTAAGATGCATATATTAGCCGCCAAGGTTACCAACCAACGCATGGAAACTTTTGGCCCGACACCAAGCCATAGTTTTGGTCGCGCCCAAACAATGCCAAAACCCTAACTTTTGCCCGCGCCTAAACTATGCCATATTAAAGCCATGCCGACCATGCTTTCATGCCACTGGCTACCGAGCGTAGGGTTGCAATAATCGACGTCTACCTTTCCTCTCAAGATGAAAAATCTCGACCGTCGAAGGTCACCACCGAGACGGCAAGTCTCCCAAGCTCAACTTTCCAAACAACATCAACATGCTATATGTTTTCCACGAAAACACTCGAGACATCAACACATGTCACAAACTGGTGGATGCTCATTGGGTATTGGTCTGGAGGTTTACAGCGTGCGGCGTACACTACGCCCGTTACAGGACAGTGTCATAAGGATGAGGCGGTTAGTAAATACAAGGAGTAATGGTGAAACACTTTCCTTCATTATGGAACATCAATTACAGGCGTTACCAGTTACCACCTCCTCCCATTTACTCATCCGTTTCCATTCCTTACGATACCAGCGTACGTTTCACTTCGACTTGTATAAATAGGTCTTACCTATTTCCACCGAACAACAAGTTTTGGTCAGGAACATACAACACTCAGAAATCACTTGTTAGATTTCCCGTCTGTTAGCTTTCACTTTCCGATACAAGTCAAAACAACTACTCTTCCAGAATCAACTATTCCGGTCTCAACACTCTCTTCGCTTCCCTCCCCAAAACCAACCCTTCTCCTTCACTTTGTGACCGAAGCAAGTCTGGAACGACCATTTATTGGTTTAGGCCGGAGTTGTACAGATTGATCTCTCGAATCTAAAGTACTCCCTTGCAGTACATTGTTTAGGGTTTAGACTCGTTTCTCACCCACAACACACGAAATTACCGAAACTAGCAGAAACTTTTTTCACCCTCAAACACTTTCAAGTCGTGCTATATTGAAAACATCACTTCGAAGATGTATATACTGTATACATTGTATATTATACTCTAGTGACGTGACATGATCATAATATCATGATCATAGTATTAATAAATTAGACTACGAAGTATAACACTTATCTTTTGAACTTCGTAGATATAACATCGACATAATCTTGTATATAGTGTTATGATTATGTGAATGGGTTATGGTGAAGATTTCATCCTAGGAAACAATGTTTTACATTTGTTTAAAGGAAATACATTCATAAACTTGTTTTGTGAATCGAAGGGAAATCAATAGGCTTATTGGTCTGGCTGTTGGTAGAACCGATCTTAACTCAGGTTATGTATCTCTGTATAACCGATCACAATGCCTAGATTTTTGATTTGGTATGACCGGCCATGGTAATTGGTGTAATCGATCCTAAGTAATCACCATGAGATGGTATGATCGATCCTAGTAATTGGTGTGACCGATCATAAGGGTTGTGTGATCGATCCTTGTAATTGGTGTAACCGGTCCTGGTAACTAGTGTGACCGATCAAAGTAGATACCATGTGTAGATGGAAACGGTCCTTGTAATTAGTGTAAACGGTCCTGATAACTGGTATGACCGATCACATGTAGGTACCATATTTAGGTATAACCGATCCTAGTGATTGGTATAATCGATCTGAACCCATGTATGTGACTTGGAAGGACCGATCACAACTAACCATTGTTATTTGGTATAACCAATCACATAGTAGTATCGGAATACAGGCAAACCAATTCTAAACTTGTTTGGAAGTGTGGTATAACTGATTCCAAGATAGCAAATCCATGTAAATATGAAATAAGGATTTGCAGTAAAAAGACGTCAACATACTTTGAAGTTTGAACACGAGCAATAACTGTTATCATTTATTGTTCAAAGATACTCCTTGGTACTCAAGGTGATCATGTGTCGAAATAAATTAAGAATATTTTAATTATGGTTTTTGGTTTTATATGCTTTAATTACTAGCAATTAATGCATAGCTCAGGAGAATAAAAATTGGTAATGTGAATTTACTAATTGGAGATTTTATATTGGGAGATTTCGGAAATATTGGACTAACATTTGTTGGAATTATGAAAACTGAATTTTGCCATCCATTGTGTATCTTGAGAATATTTTCGGTTTTGGAAATTCCTTGGTGTCTAAACATCCTTGGTCTATAAATACCTAAGTTTGCATTTCTAGCAAACTATCCTAAGAGCCAGGCAAACTTCATTTCTTGTTGTTTTTGGTGGAGCTCTATTCGGAGAGGAAAGTATCCTAATTAGGTGAAATCTCTTACGACCTCTCGTTTAAAGACTTCTGTGGGATCAAGAAGTTCTACGAGTACCCTTGGTGGGAAACTAGATAATTGCAGTGTTATTAGTTTTCGATTTGATTTGATTGACTAACGATTGTTGAAACTTTGATTGCACCTAGTTTGTTTATGCTTGAGAATCTTCTCTTCTGATATAAGATTCACTCAAACTAGATCGAAGTATCGACGAGATCTTCTGAATTGTTGTTAGATCTAAAGACATCTTGTGATAATCCATTTTTAACAGACTCCGTTTTGTGGGTGATTGATCACAAGAGATTCAAGTGGTGTTGTGCAAGTTTTGAAGATAAAAGAAGATTTGAAGACGAATAAGAATTATTATTAGTTTTCGTATCTTGTGGATTAAGTACACAAACCTTGATTGGCTGGGATCCAACTAGAATCGAGTTATATTTGATAGATCCGATTGATTAGCTGTGTGAGATCAACATTCTCTATGTTTCTCTTTGAGATCTATATTTATTGAGTGCGAATCTAAACTTGACTACTTCGCGGTAGTTATTGGATAGATTGATTTAACCAGACAAAGGAGTTTATTAGATTAAACGGAAGAGCCTTTGTCAACGACTCATCTATATCTTTAGCAAGATTGATTAGAATGGTTAGCAAGAAGATTCTTCCTTTGTTGTTTGGAATACGATCCAAAGGACATGCTATCCACGTGTGTGACTCTAGAAGTCGAAGGTGCAGGGATACTGAGGAAGCTAAGTAGGTAAGGGTAGTCTGCTTGGTCTCAACTATACGAAGTTGGTATTAGATTTTGTATAACGACTTAATTATAAGAGTATTCAAAATTGGAATAGTTCCCGAGGTTTTTCTGCATTTGCGATTTCCTCGTTAACAAAATCTTGCGGTGTCATTTACTTTTTTATTCCGCAATTATAATTATTTTTATTATAATTAAAAGTAAATCACACTTGTAAGTTAACTCCGCAATACTTGATAGTGATCTTATAGAGTTTGGTGATTTCTTAACCTATTATCAAGTAACACACTTTGTTGTTGTATTGTCTCGATCTTGTATGCATAGTCAATCACACAAGTTATCTTGTTGTCGTATTGTCTCGATCTCGTATCCATAGACGATCACACGAAGTGTAAACCGAATTGTCATATTTTCTTGACTTTGTTCATAGACGATCACATTCGGTAAAGGACTTATAGGTTGAAACAAAAATATTGTGGTGTATTTGGGTACCCTCGTCTTTTCAATTGGTATCAAAGCAGGCAAACACGAAAAGATCTAACAATCTGTGTTTGGTGCGATCCAACCTGTAAGAATTGAATCTAATGGATGATTCAGTTAATGTAGAGCAAGAAGATAATGAACTTCAGAAAGTCAATTTGTTTTCAGATCCTGATAAACATCTCAACACTGTTGGTTCACTGTTTGAACACAATTCAGGGAATATTAACAATGATGTGTTAATAAGAAAACAAAATCCTATGACGCACAAGTCAGGTTCAGATGACAGTGATGAGATTAACTTTTTCGTAAAACTTGCTGAAAAATATAATCTAAAAGATAATATATATTATCCATCTGTCGAAAGGATTATCAAAGACTCTTTGATAAAAATTGGCCTCATGAAGAAGCCGTGTCTCAAGAAAATCTTGAAATTCATGAAACTCATGACATGATGACAATCACATCTAGTCAACGTCAAGATGAAAATACAGTTTTGTTTTCTCTTGAAACTGAATCTGAAAGTTCTAGCAATGATCTTAAAGTCAGAAAAGATTTATTAGTTAAGACAAGGATATGTGATTCTATCTCTCAGAATCTCTTAACTAATAAACAACATTTTGATTCTAATAGTTCAACCACTTGCAAGAATCAAAAGAGATGTGTTTCAAAGCATAATCCTGTGACTAATATCCGGTCAAGAAAAATGTCATTTACTGTGACAAGGATTCTCTCTCTGAAAGTGACAAAGATCAGATTCAATGCACACAAACTCATGACTAAAAAGGGCTTTAGCCACACCTTCTATCCTATTCATACTCGAATAGATCTATCTGTTAAATCAGGTAATTCAGGTTGTGACTTACAGATGTGTGAAACCTATTCTTGGAATTGTTCCAGAAAAGAAGGTGTCCGAGAACATCAAGATAGATCTTGGTCCATTGAGCGATTGAGAGCTTACTTCGACAACTAAGGTTGTTGATTGGAACTTCCTAAAATTTGTGCTCGATTTAAATAAACAGGAACTTCTTAAAAGAGCACTAGGGAACATATGAGAGGTATAATACTTGTATTGATCTATCTACATCATGAACAATTTAAGTATTTTCTAAAAATGGAATCATTCACCTTTTGGAATAATACTAATATTTTCGGGTCCATCTAAGAAAGTTCATGATAAATTTGCACAATATCAATAATAAAGCTGCATGATTTTATTTCCGAATAATATTTTCAGACTCTCTTGACAATAATATTTCAGAAAATCCTTCTTGATTTTATTTCCGAATTTGTATTTTCATACTTGTTTTAATCAAATAAAAATACCTTGTGGGGGTTTTAAAAACTTGGAAATCAAGTTTTGTTTGATATATAAAAACATCTTAAGAACCGATTCTCTATTCCACAATCAGACTGCAGTTCAAGATGGGTGAAAATACTATTGATATTGATTCTCAATTACAGAAGCTTGAAACTTATCTTCCATCTGAGATTAAGTGCTACTCCCTCCGTTACTTTTTAATAGGCCAATTTCTTTTTTTTTGAGAAAATTAAGGAAATTAAGAGAACTAATTATTGAAAGTGGTCCTCTAGACACTTGTCAATAAAAGAAGTGAAGTGAAATGGTCCCCATGACACTTGTCAGCCAAAGAAATAAGTGAAATGGTCCACATAACACTTGTCATCAAAAGAAGTTAAAAGAAAAGTGGTCCCAGAAAATTAAAGTAACATTAGGCTTTCCCAATTAGGAAACTCGCCTATTTTTTTGAAATATTTATTTATAGAAACTGGCCTATTAAAAAGTAACAGAGGGAGTATTTCTCAAAGGAACATAAGAGGAATCAATTATCTATTGAGTTCATGTTTATGCTTATGCGAGATTTTGGAATTGCTCGTGAACAATTGGAAGCTTCTGTGGTGAATGAGGAATGGCTCGAGTCAAATATTCTGAAGTTGATTGTGGAAGTGAACCTCTTGAAGAGGCGGCTCAATCAACTGAAAGAAAAGAGGAAACTCAAGAACTCGAACACTGAAGAAACCTCAGTGAACAATCAGAGCACCTCTAGGGGTTAAGTTATATGCTGTAATACTTGATCCAGAAAAATAGACATCAATGTATTGAATTTATTTCGATATCTTTGTATAAGGTCTATTTTGAATAAAACTATCAATTATTTATGAATAAAATTATTATTTTATAATTTTTGTGTGATAGTTACCGATTACATAGCCTGTGAACGAATGCTTATATTTTTGCTATATGTTTCCGGTTTATGAGATGTCTGATTTCAGTTTTTATTAACCTTAATATTCGATCTCATATGGTGAAACCCTTATGATTTGTGTGGATTTTTGATTTCGCACATTAGTGTATACAAGGATGTTGATTAGGGTTCAACTACAGTCCAAACCGAAGTTAGTTTGTAGTAGGCTAGTGTCTGTAGTGGCTTAATACAGTGTGGTGTTCAATCTGGACTAGGTCCCGAGGTTTTTTTTTGCATTTCTGGTTTCCTCGTTAACAAAATTTCTGGTATCTGTGTTATTTATATTCCGCATTATATTTTGTTATATAATAGAAATATCACAGGTTGTACGTTAAGATCAATCAATTAGAATATCCAATCTTTGGTTGCTGATTTAAATTGATTGACACTTGGATATTGGACTTTGGTACCATTCAAGTTTATCTCTCTAGTATTTGATAAAGACTCGCAGATTTCCATTTTCTTGAGTATAGATCAAATCAAGAGATTGAGATATTAACTCTTTGATATACTTTTATCTAGATTGAGTCTGACTGTCTAGTTGATTCTCTAGAAAGTATATTGGAGTTAGTCCATACAGATTGCTAATCGAAATATTGGGTGAGGTTGTTGACCCCCGCTTTTTCACTTGTTCTTTTTTTCTTGCTAGAGGATGACTACACACTGGGGGAGAGTTCTTATTTGAACTTGCGCTTAATGATATATTTTTCTGGAGAGTAGTGTCTGCGGAAACTAAGGTAACAAATTTGTTGGTTAATCGTTTTCCTGTTTAAGAAAAGCCTATTTATATTGCATATATTTTGCTTTTGCTCAACAAAATTCGGTACAATTGATTTGTTCCATTACATTGTATATGGATTGTTTATGTGATTCAATTGTTTCCGGTTAAGAAAAATTGTGTCAATTTATTTGATTTATTGTTTGGTATCTTCTATATTGTTGGACATCAAGTGTTTTTGCTTAACGAAATTCGGTGCAAGTCAATTTATTTTGGTTTGTATCTATTTTTTACGGCTTAACAAAATACGAGATCATTTGTTTAGTCCAATCGATTCCGGATAAGAGAAACTAAGTTAATTCTGATCTTAGTTAGACTTATAAATTGGAGGATTCGGTTATTCAAGTCTAATCGAATGCCTTGACAAGAAAAACTAGTTAACTAACCTAGTGTTTATCTTGTCTAAAAGAAAAGGTCAAAGTTATTGTCTTAATTATTAGAGCTGATGAGAAAAATAAAGTTAATTATGATCTTTATTTTGGTCTTATCGAAACAAGCGATTGTACATACGCAATCTGTCCAACAAGGGAATTGAGTATCTTAGTCGAATTATTGGATTTTAAGGAAAATTGCTTTGGGCAATTGTTTCCTGGATAACATATTGAAACTAAATTACTTTTGTAGTTTCGGTTTTAATATTGGTTATCTAAAATGGTATGTGAGACCTTCGTGCTTAACTCTTATAGGCTGTATACAAGTCTTTTAGATTTGTAAGATTCTTTCGGTTTGTCCTTTATTTACTCGAACCTTTGTCATTTTGTGACAAAAAGTGGGAGAAATATATGGAGTAAAAAAGTGATTTTTAATCACTAGGAAAGGACAATTGTGCTTTGAAAATGCGGGGGTCTAACAACCTCACCCAATATTTCGATTAGCAATCTGTATGGACTAACTCCAATATACTTTCTAGAGAATCAACTAGACAGTCAGACTCAATCTAGAGAAAAGTATATCGAGGAGTTAATATCTCTCTCACTTGATTTCATCTTTACTCAAGCAAATAGGAATTTGCGAGTCTTTATCAAATACAAGGATGATAAACTTGGACGGTACCAATGACCAATGTCCAAGGATCAATCAATTTCCAATCGACAACCAAAGGTTGGATTTCACTATTGATCGATACAACGCACAACCTGTGATATTTCAATTATATAACAAAATATAATGCGGGATAGAAATAACACAGATACCAGAAGTTTTGTTAACGAGGAAACCGTAAATGCAGAAAAACCCCGGGACCTAGTCCAGATTGAACACCACACTGTATTAAGCCGCTACAGACACTAGCCTACTGCAAACTAACTTCGGTCTGGACTGTAGTTGAACCCTAATAAATCTCACACTGATTCAAGGTACAGTTGCGCTCTTTACGTCTCTGATCTCAGCAGGATACTACACATTTGATTCTCTTAGCTGATCTCACCCACAATCTACGAACCAAAGTCGAAGACTTTAATAAATAAATATGTATCACACAGAAAAGTCTACAAAGATAGATAAATCTGTCTCCCAAAGATAAACCTAAAAGTTTTGTTCTGTCTTTTGATAAAAATCAAGGTGAACAAGAACCTATTGATAAACCGGACTTATATTCCCGAAGAACAACCTAGTATTATCAATCACCTCACAATAATCTAAATCGTATGGTAGCGAAACTAGATATTGCGGAATCACAAACGATGAGACGAAGATGTTTGTGATTTCTTTTTATCTTTCCCTATCGGAGATATAATCTCAAGCCAATTATTCCAATTGAACTCATACGATAGAAAATGGCAAGATCAGATCACTCAACTACAAGAGAAGTAATTTCGTCTGGCTTCACAATCCTAATGAAGTCTTTCAGTCGTTAATCGACAGGGTCTCGAGAAGAAATCTACTATTAAAGGAGAATCAACTCTAGCAAACCAACTAGTATCACACATGAGGTGTGGAGATTAGTTTTGCACAGTTGTTAGACGTCTCCTTATATAGTTTTGAAACCAAAGTTTGTAATCCAAGTTACCTTGGTAACAAAGCATTCAATATTCACCGTTAGATGAAAAACCTGATTTATCCAAGATAGTATCTTTCAACCGTTAGATCGAAACTTAGCTTGTCACACACAAATGAAATGTATTCATTTAGGTTTGAGTAACCGTCCTAAGCGTGTACATTGGTTGGTTCACAAATGGTTGACCATTGGTTAGCCATATGAGTGCTTTCATATCAACCGTATTCATCTTTATCATAACTAGTTCAAATGACTCATAAAAACTAGTTCAAGAGTTGTTCAATTGCTTAGGTCTATATAGATAGACACAATTGAAACAAAATCGGTTTGATTCATTTGAATCAATTCATGAACAATATACCCACGGTTTGCAAAGATTGCATTCCTGATAATTTATTGTTTTAAGTCCATGAACTACCGATTTGAGAGATAACCAGCTTGGGTACGCGTACGGGTATGCGTACCTTAGCTACCGGATTTTGAGTTGGTTTTAGTTTCCAAACTCAGCAGACTTTTTCGGGTGAAAAAGTTCCGCCAGTACACGCACCTAAGGTGACTGGTTTTTGAGTTCGTAAACTTCAAACCCAACAGAATTTCACGGACGTGAACTTCCGCCAGTATGCGTACGGTTACGCATACCTAACCTGTCTCCTTAACCAATACCGCATGCACACATATGCACGCACTTGGTTTCCGGCACATGGATTTATACACAAATGTGCGAACACACTAAATGCTTACATCCATAGATGGTTACATATTCTCAACTCTACATTTCAAGCATTGAAAGATTCTTTTATAATGTTATAACAACCGTTAAACATAAAGAATCGACTATCGTCATCAAAGCTATTTTCAAGATTGAAACGTCATCATGACTTTCGTCACGGGTAAGATGAAGATGGTTAAAGCAAAAGCTTACCAACAAGTATTTCGAGAAAAAGAGATGCGAGTAAACTCGGCTCGAAATAGCAAGTGTGTATGTATGAAAACTATCACACTTATACGACTGTTGTCTCAAGAGTAGGAGATAGAGTAGATAGACTTTTGAGTGACAAGATGAGTTCAAGTATCCACATACCTTTTAGTCGGATGAAGTTCCACCGGTTCCTTGAGTAGTTCTTCGTCTTTGCAAGATAATCGCCATGGAGTCTGGAGCTCAACTATTCCTAACTATCCTTGACCGAAACTTAGTCATAAGTATACTAGAAATCAAGACATATAGTTTTGATCACTAATATTGACAAACATGCTTGATATAGAAACGCATACGAGTTCGACCGAGCAATGCTCTAACAATCTCCCCCTTTGTCAATTTTAGTGACAAAACTATCAATACATATGGATTACAATATAAATTAAAACTTTGTAGCTTCTCGTCCACATTCTTGATATCCTTGGCGCTTCAACGTTACTAGAAAACTTCGTCTTTTCCAAGTACTCCCATGATTCCAAAGGTTGTAACTTCAGCATCATAGTTGTCGAAGTTCCGAAGCCATAACAATGAAAACAAAGGCTCTCGATCATTGTTATACAGTGTTATAGTATTATTACACAACATCAAAGTTCTCATATCACAACTTCGACAACAATACTATGGTGATATGTATCACTCCCCCTTAGTCAATTCGTCTCAACATGAAAACCACTCCCATTTACATACGTAAAGCACGTAAATCATATGTATTTGTAGTGTGAACTACACATTAATTCTCCCCATTTTTGTCAATAAAATTGGCAAAGGTACGAAAACAGGATCCTAATGAAAATTTTCATGGAGCCACTTCAAGACCAAAGAAAAGTTCATACAAACTTGTTTAGATGCAATCATAAAGCCGAAGCTAAATGCATTCATCACGGAGTTTATAAAGATACAAGATAACTCCTCAAATATTCCACAGCCGCACTCCCCACAAGTATATCAAAATTAAGCGCAAGCTCAAAAGAACTCTCCCCCATTTGATGTCATTCCCAAGAGAACAACAAGAGCGACCTTACTTTTACAAGAAACTAGGAATTTTATTGGACACCAAAAACTATAAAGAAATGATTTTCTATATCCAAAAAACTCAATTAAACTAATCACAAGAGAACCCATGATTAATTTAATCGGAATACACAACCAAAATAACCACAAACGAATCTATGATTAATCTAGTTGGAAATGCTCGACATAAGAGAACTTACGGAGCTACGACTAAGTTCACCATAAAAGAATGATTAACTCAATCGTCTTATGCTCAACACAAGAAAAATTTATGGAGCATTGCAGTACACATATAAAATATGGATCAGGGAATGATCAATACTGCGGCATATACAAGGATTCATTTTATTTTCCATCACTATTTGCACAATGACATACAATAGACATAATCCTTGCAACAAAAGATTTTAACCTATCTTCCATCAATAATTGACATAATAGGCTTAACTTTTGTTTGTCAAAAGTTCATCGATTTTGTACAATATTTGCATATCGACGTATAAAAGAGATAACTTTTGACATCATATGGGACAATAATAGTTCACGGACGCAAACACACATATCCCATATATAAAACCATAAAGATTAATACTGCAAAATCGTCTTCCAAACCAATTTTTTAGAATTTAAATAAATAAACCTAAAAAACGATGAAAACAAAACGATGGACATAGCTATGTGTACTCACAATAATGGGTATTCCAAACTCTAGTTATTCTTCCTAAGACATTAGAAATAAATTCTCATAATAAGACTTTCTAGACATTAATGAAGTAAAACATCTACTTTAAAACCGATCACAAGCTAAATCAAAGTTCGCGTTCGGAAGCTTCGCGGGTTTCGAGGCTTTTGAGCTTGTGATTCATATTATCAACTGCGTCTTCGGAGAAGATATCTTTGTTGAGAAGTTCTTTAGCCTGTGAATTTATGAGACCAAGGTCAGTAGTAACTTTTTTCACCTCAGTTCTGATCACATCGAGATCCTTCATTGTATCAACAAGTTGCAGTTTTGCTTCCTCAAAATACTTAAGAAAGTCGTGAACCACTTCAGCCGAAACCATACCCACATTCTCAATATCTTGGTGTGAGTAAGCATAGTAGCACGACGTATTAGGTGTACCTTCTTCTACAAAAGTCCATTTCTTCCTCCATTTCGATTCAACACCAAAACCTTTTTCAAGAAATCCCTTTGCTAGATGAAGAAGAAGACATTCTTGAAAACCCAGAGAATAACCTAGAGTATGCGTACGTGATGCATAACTCAATAGGTCGGGCATTTAAAGGGTTTCTTAGGGAAGGAATTTTTAGGGTTACCTTAATTGACTCGTGCCAGTTACACGGGAACCTGTACGAGAACAATCTCAACCCAAGAAAAAGAGTCGTGCGTACACAACCTTGTTGAAGGATCTTGCAATCAAAATGATTCAAACAAGGTCTCATAGAGAAGCAACCTTTTAGAGTACAAGAGTAGCACCTTGTTTAACCAATCAAACAAATAGAAATTTTGATCATAACAGACAAATACTTGTGCAAGCATTTTTGCAGGATACACATGCTAAAGACAATAAAAAGTCAGCATGGGAATCCAAAAAACATCTTGACAACAAGTATACCTGAACATATCTCTCAACCAGGATTTTTGTGTGAGAGATTTCAACCTTGTGATTAATTGGCACAAGTATGAGCTTTTAGCTCGTCAAATATAAATTGTTTATAGTTAAACCCCTTTCTTCTGTACTTTGGAAGAAGACCGTTATGATGTGAAAAATTATCATAGGATTTACTATCATCATAATATGTCACATAGTGAGGATTTTTACCTGAAGAGTATTGTCTCGATGGAGAACACAATTTTTTGATGATATCCTTATATCCCTCAATAATCAATCTTAGGTTGTCATCCATCTGCTCATATCTGCATTATTTACTCGATAAATGATTTACATCATGATTAAGATTATCTCCATTTCTGATAGGAGAGAGAACATGAGTTCTTTTTGTACGATAAACGTTAACAGGTCTATTATCCTTTTGTACATTTGAGGAACTCATCGAACTGACCTCCTGGTAGGGATCACAGGGTGTGTACTAAAACCAACTGGTTTAGACATACGAACGTCAGTTACACCTTTAAGAATTAAATCTAAGGTGTGTTGAAGTTGAACCAACGATTTGTTTTTAAACTTCGATTTCCCTTTTTGCACAGTATGCCCTTTTGAGTTACAAAAAAGTCACACTTTCTGATCACGGGAGTGATTAGAGATTTCATACCTAACATTATCGTTCGGAGAATTTTTTCTTCCAACTGATGTGTGAATCCCCTGCACATTAGTTTGAGTGGGAAGAGAATCTGAAGTTACTTCTGAAACTGGAGCTCTTTCAGTTTGGATAGAAGTAGATGACATAACAGACTTTTCTGAACATCCTTGAATGGAGAGTTTATTCAGAAGATGTTAAATATCCAAAGCATCCTTTTTAAGTTTTGCCTCAAGTAAGATACGAGTTGATCGCACTTCAGGATTTTCCTTATAAGAAGCCTTTTCACTGGAGCCACAGTCTTTTACTACACCAAGAGGAACATTGACATGTTTTCTTAACTGTTTGAATCTATCAGCTTGAATTCTAACAAGGTTTAGAATTAGTTTACTCTCTCTAGCTGTTTCCTCTTGAACAGAGTCAGATTCATTAAAGAAACACATGTCAGTGTTAGTCTGTTTCGTTTGAACAATGGGTTCGTCTATGAGAGAGATTGAGGGATCCTTATCTTTGATATATTTATTAGAAACAAAACTTTTATTTTTGGTGATGCGTTCATCAGAGATAGTACTCTTGTCCATAGAGTCAGATCGCTACAAAATCAGACTTTTGAGGTCTTGAACGTGTTTGCCTTCCCTGATACCAATTGAAAATGCGGGGGGTCTAACAACCTCACTCAATATTTCGATTAGCAATCTGTATGGACTAACTCCAATATACTTTCTAGAGAATTAACTAGACAGTCAGACTCAATCTAGAGAAAAGTATATCGAGGAGTTAATATCTCTCTCACTTGATTTCATCTTTACTCAAGCAAATAGGAATTTGCGAGTCTTTATCAAATACAAGGATGATAAACTTGGACGGTACCAATGACCAATGTCCAAGGATCAATCAATTTCCAATCGACAACCAAAGGTTGGATTTCACTATTGATCGATACAACGCACAACCTGTGATATTTCAATTATATAACAAAATATAATGCGGGATAGAAATAACACAGATACCAGAAGTTTTGTTAACGAGGAAACCGTAAATGCAGAAAAACCCCGGGACCTAGTCCAGATTGAACACCACACTGTATTAAGCCGCTACAGACACTAGCCTACTGCAAACTAACTTCGGTCTGGACTGTAGTTGAACCCTAATAAATCTCACACTGATTCAAGGTACAGTTGCGCTCTTTACGTCTCTGATCTCAGCAGGATACTACACATTTGATTCTCTTAGCTGATCTCACCCACAATCTACGAACCAAAGTCGAAGACTTTAATAAATAAATATGTATCACACAGAAAAGTCTACAAAGATAGATAAATCTGTCTCCCAAAGATAAACCTAAAAGTTTTGTTCTGTCTTTTGATAAAAATCAAGGTGAACAAGAACCTATTGATAAACCGGACTTATATTCCCGAAGAACAACCTAGTATTATCAATCACCTCACAATAATCTAAATCGTATGGTAGCGAAACTAGATATTGCGGAATCACAAACGATGAGACGAAGATGTTTGTGATTTCTTTTTATCTTTCCCTATCGGAGATATAATCTCAAGCCAATTATTCCAATTGAACTCATACGATAGAAAATGGCAAGATCAGATCACTCAACTACAAGAGAAGTAATTTCGTCTGGCTTCACAATCCTAATGAAGTCTTTCAGTCGTTAATCGACAGGGTCTCGAGAAGAAATCTACTATTAAAGGAGAATCAACTCTAGCAAACCAACTAGTATCACACATGAGGTGTGGAGATTAGTTTTGCACAGTTGTTAGACGTCTCCTTATATAGTTTTGAAACCAAAGTTTGTAATCCAAGTTACCTTGGTAACAAAGCATTCAATATTCACCGTTAGATGAAAAACCTGATTTATCCAAGATAGTATCTTTCAACCGTTAGATCGAAACTTAGCTTGTCACACACAAATGAAATGTATTCATTTAGGTTTGAGTAACCGTCCTAAGCGTGTACATTGGTTGGTTCACAAATGGTTGACCATTGGTTAGCCATATGAGTGCTTTCATATCAACCGTATTCATCTTTATCATAACTAGTTCAAATGACTCATAAAAACTAGTTCAAGAGTTGTTCAATTGCTTAGGTCTATATAGATAGACACAATTGAAACAAAATCGGTTTGATTCATTTGAATCAATTCATGAACAATATACCCACGGTTTGCAAAGATTGCATTCCTGATAATTTATTGTTTTAAGTCCATGAACTACCGATTTGAGAGATAACCAGCTTGGGTACGCGTACGGGTATGCGTACCTTAGCTACCGGATTTTGAGTTGGTTTTAGTTTCCAAACTCAGCAGACTTTTTCGGGTGAAAAAGTTCCGCCAGTACACGCACCTAAGGTGACTGGTTTTTGAGTTCGTAAACTTCAAACCCAACAGAATTTCACGGACGTGAACTTCCGCCAGTATGCGTACGGTTACGCATACCTAACCTGTCTCCTTAACCAATACCGCATGCACACATATGCACGCACTTGGTTTCCGGCACATGGATTTATACACAAATGTGCGAACACACTAAATGCTTACATCCATAGATGGTTACATATTCTCAACTCTACATTTCAAGCATTGAAAGATTCTTTTATAATGTTATAACAACCGTTAAACATAAAGAATCGACTATCGTCATCAAAGCTATTTTCAAGATTGAAACGTCATCATGACTTTCGTCACGGGTAAGATGAAGATGGTTAAAGCAAAAGCTTACCAACAAGTATTTCGAGAAAAAGAGATGCGAGTAAACTCGGCTCGAAATAGCAAGTGTGTATGTATGAAAACTATCACACTTATACGACTGTTGTCTCAAGAGTAGGAGATAGAGTAGATAGACTTTTGAGTGACAAGATGAGTTCAAGTATCCACATACCTTTTAGTCGGATGAAGTTCCACCGGTTCCTTGAGTAGTTCTTCGTCTTTGCAAGATAATCGCCATGGAGTCTGGAGCTCAACTATTCCTAACTATCCTTGACCGAAACTTAGTCATAAGTATACTAGAAATCAAGACATATAGTTTTGATCACTAATATTGACAAACATGCTTGATATAGAAACGCATACGAGTTCGACCGAGCAATGCTCTAACAATCTCCCCCTTTGTCAATTTTAGTGACAAAACTATCAATACATATGGATTACAATATAAATTAAAACTTTGTAGCTTCTCGTCCACATTCTTGATATCCTTGGCGCTTCAACGTTACTAGAAAACTTCGTCTTTTCCAAGTACTCCCATGATTCCAAAGGTTGTAACTTCAGCATCATAGTTGTCGAAGTTCCGAAGCCATAACAATGAAAACAAAGGCTCTCGATCATTGTTATACAGTGTTATAGTATTATTACACAACATCAAAGTTCTCATATCACAACTTCGACAACAATACTATGGTGATATGTATCACTCCCCCTTAGTCAATTCGTCTCAACATGAAAACCACTCCCATTTACATACGTAAAGCACGTAAATCATATGTATTTGTAGTGTGAACTACACATTAATTCTCCCCATTTTTGTCAATAAAATTGGCAAAGGTACGAAAACAGGATCCTAATGAAAATTTTCATGGAGCCACTTCAAGACCAAAGAAAAGTTCATACAAACTTGTTTAGATGCAATCATAAAGCCGAAGCTAAATGCATTCATCACGGAGTTTATAAAGATACAAGATAACTCCTCAAATATTCCACAGCCGCACTCCCCACAAGTATATCAAAATTAAGCGCAAGCTCAAAAGAACTCTCCCCCATTTGATGTCATTCCCAAGAGAACAACAAGAGCGACCTTACTTTTACAAGAAACTAGGAATTTTATTGGACACCAAAAACTATAAAGAAATGATTTTCTATATCCAAAAAACTCAATTAAACTAATCACAAGAGAACCCATGATTAATTTAATCGGAATACACAACCAAAATAACCACAAACGAATCTATGATTAATCTAGTTGGAAATGCTCGACATAAGAGAACTTACGGAGCTACGACTAAGTTCACCATAAAAGAATGATTAACTCAATCGTCTTATGCTCAACACAAGAAAAATTTATGGAGCATTGCAGTACACATATAAAATATGGATCAGGGAATGATCAATACTGCGGCATATACAAGGATTCATTTTATTTTCCATCACTATTTGCACAATGACATACAATAGACATAATCCTTGCAACAAAAGATTTTAACCTATCTTCCATCAATAATTGACATAATAGGCTTAACTTTTGTTTGTCAAAAGTTCATCGATTTTGTACAATATTTGCATATCGACGTATAAAAGAGATAACTTTTGACATCATATGGGACAATAATAGTTCACGGACGCAAACACACATATCCCATATATAAAACCATAAAGATTAATACTGCAAAATCGTCTTCCAAACCAATTTTTTAGAATTTAAATAAATAAACCTAAAAAACGATGAAAACAAAACGATGGACATAGCTATGTGTACTCACAATAATGGGTATTCCAAACTCTAGTTATTCTTCCTAAGACATTAGAAATAAATTCTCATAATAAGACTTTCTAGACATTAATGAAGTAAAACATCTACTTTAAAACCGATCACAAGCTAAATCAAAGTTCGCGTTCGGAAGCTTCGCGGGTTTCGAGGCTTTTGAGCTTGTGATTCATATTATCAACTGCGTCTTCGGAGAAGATATCTTTGTTGAGAAGTTCTTTAGCCTGTGAATTTATGAGACCAAGGTCAGTAGTAACTTTTTTCACCTCAGTTCTGATCACATCGAGATCCTTCATTGTATCAACAAGTTGCAGTTTTGCTTCCTCAAAATACTTAAGAAAGTCGTGAACCACTTCAGCCGAAACCATACCCACATTCTCAATATCTTGGTGTGAGTAAGCATAGTAGCACGACGTATTAGGTGTACCTTCTTCTACAAAAGTCCATTTCTTCCTCCATTTCGATTCAACACCAAAACCTTTTTCAAGAAATCCCTTTGCTAGATGAAGAAGAAGACATTCTTGAAAACCCAGAGAATAACCTAGAGTATGCGTACGTGATGCATAACTCAATAGGTCGGGCATTTAAAGGGTTTCTTAGGGAAGGAATTTTTAGGGTTACCTTAATTGACTCGTGCCAGTTACACGGGAACCTGTACGAGAACAATCTCAACCCAAGAAAAAGAGTCGTGCGTACACAACCTTGTTGAAGGATCTTGCAATCAAAATGATTCAAACAAGGTCTCATAGAGAAGCAACCTTTTAGAGTACAAGAGTAGCACCTTGTTTAACCAATCAAACAAATAGAAATTTTGATCATAACAGACAAATACTTGTGCAAGCATTTTTGCAGGATACACATGCTAAAGACAATAAAAAGTCAGCATGGGAATCCAAAAAACATCTTGACAACAAGTATACCTGAACATATCTCTCAACCAGGATTTTTGTGTGAGAGATTTCAACCTTGTGATTAATTGGCACAAGTATGAGCTTTTAGCTCGTCAAATATAAATTGTTTATAGTTAAACCCCTTTCTTCTGTACTTTGGAAGAAGACCGTTATGATGTGAAAAATTATCATAGGATTTACTATCATCATAATATGTCACATAGTGAGGATTTTTACCTGAAGAGTATTGTCTCGATGGAGAACACAATTTTTTGATGATATCCTTAGATCCCTCAATAATCAATCTTAGGTTGTCATCCATCTGCTCATATCTGCATTATTTACTCGATAAATGATTTACATCATGATTAAGATTATCTCCATTTCTGATAGGAGAGAGAACATGAGTTCTTTTTGTACGATAAACGTTAACAGGTCTATTATCCTTTTGTACATTTGAGGAACTCATCGAACTGACCTCCTGGTAGGGATCACAGGGTGTGTACTAAAACCAACTGGTTTAGACATACGAACGTCAGTTACACCTTTAAGAATTAAATCTAAGGTGTGTTGAAGTTGAACCAACGATTTGTTTTTAAACTTCGATTTCCCTTTTTGCACAGTATGCCCTTTTGAGTTACAAAAAAGTCACACTTTCTGATCACGGGAGTGATTAGAGATTTCATACCTAACATTATCGTTCGGAGAATTTTTTCTTCCAACTGATGTGTGAATCCCCTGCACATTAGTTTGAGTGGGAAGAGAATCTGAAGTTACTTCTGAAACTGGACTGTAGTTGAAGTAACTTGAGTGGGAAGAGATTTCATACCTAACATTAAGCCGCTACAGACACTAGCCTACTACAAACTAACTTCGGTCTGGACTGTAGTTGAACCCTAATCAATCCCAGACTGATTCTAGGTACAGTTGCACTCCTTACATCTCTGATGCCATCAGGATACTACACACTTGATTCCCTTAGCTGATCTCACCCACAACTAAGAGTTGTTACGACCCAAAGTCGAAGACTTAATAAACAAATCTGTATCACACAGAAAAATCTACAAAGATAGATAAATTTGTCTCCCACAAATAAACCTAAGAGTTTTGTTCTGTCTTTTGATAAGAATCAAGGTGAACAAGAACAAATTGATAAACCGGACTTATATTCCCGAATAAGAGCCTAATATTATCAATCACCTCACAATAATCTAAATCGTATGGTAGCGAAACTAGATATTGCGGAATCACAAACGATGAGACGAAGATGTTTTTTGATTTCTTTTTATCTTGCCCTATCGGAGATATAATCTCAAGTCAATTATTCCAATTGAACTCGTACGATAGAAAATGGCAAGATCAGATCGCTCAACTACAAGAGAAGTAGTTTCGTATGGCTTCACAATCCCAATAAAGTCTTTCAGTCGTTAATTGACAGGGTCTCGAGAAGAAACCTACGATTAAAGGAGAATCGACTCTAGCAAACCAACTAGTATCACACAGGAGGTGTGGGGATTAGTTTTGCACAGTTGCTAGACGTCTCCTATATAGTTTTCAAATCAGGGTTTGCAATCCAATACCTTGGTAACAAAGCATTCAATATTCACCGTTAGATGAAAAACCTGATTTATCCAAGCTAATATCTTTCAACCGTTAGATCGAAACTTAGCTTGTCACACACAAATGAAATGTATTCATTTAGGTTTGAGTAACCGTACCTAAATGTGTACATTGGTTGGTTCACAAATGGTTGACCAGTGGTTAGCCATATGAGTGCTTTCATATCAACCGTATTCATCTTTCTCATAACTAGTTCAAATGACTCATAAGAAGTAGTTCAAGAGTTGTTCAATTGCTTAGGTCTATATACATAGACACAATTGAAACAAAATCGGTTTGATTCATTTGAATCAATTCATGAACAATATACCCACGGTTTGGAAATATTGCATTCCTTATAATTTATTGTTTTAAGTCCATGAGCTACCTATTTGAGAGATAACAAGCTTGGGTATGCATACGGGTATGCGTACCTTAGCTAACGGATTTTGAGTTGGTTTTAGTTTCCAAACTCAACAGACTTTTTCGGGTGAAAAAGTTCCGCCAGTACGCGTATGGGTACACGTACCTAAGGTGACTGGTTTTTGAGTTCGTAAACTTCAAACCCAGCAGAATTTCACGGACGTGAACTTCCGCCAGTATGCGTACGGGTACGCATACCCACCTGTCTCCTTAACCAATACCGCATGCACACATATGCACGCACTTGGTTTCCGACACATGGATTTATACACAAATGTGCGAACACACTAAATGCTTACATCCATAGATGGTTACATATTCTCAACTCTACATTTCAATCATTGAAACATGCGTCTATAATGTTATAACAGTCGTTAGACATAAAGAATCGACTATCGTCATCAAAGTTATTTTCAAGATTGAAACGTCATCATGAATTTCGTCACGGGTGAAGATGAAGATGGTTAAAGCAAAAGATTACCAACACATATTTCGAGAAAAAGATAGGCGAGTAAACCCGGCTCGAAATAGCAAGTGTGTATGTATGAAAACTATCATACTTATACGACTGTTGTCTCAAGAGTAGGAGATAGAGTAGATAGACTTTTGAGTGACAAGATGAGTTCAAGTATCCACATACCTTTTAGTCGGATGAAATTCCACCGGTTCATTGAGTAGTTCTTCGTCTTTGCAAGATAATCACCATGGAGTCTGCAGCTCAACTATTCCTAACTATCATAGACCGAGATTTAGTCATAATTATACTAGAAATTAAGACATATAGTTTTGATCACTAATATTGACAAACATGCTTGATATAGCAATGCTCTAACAATCTCCCCCTTTGTCAATTTTAGTGACAAAACTATCAATACATATGGATTACAAAATAAATTTAACTTTGTAGATTCTCGTCCACATGCTTGATCTCCTTGGCGCTTCAACGTTACTCGAAAACTTCGTCTTTTCCAAGTACTCCCCTGATTCCAAAGGTTGTAAGTTCAACATCATAGTTGTTGAAGTTTCGTAGCCATAACAGTGAGAAAACAAAGGGTCTCGATCATTGTTATACAATGTCATAGTATTATTACACAACATCAAAGTTCTCATATCACAACTTTGACAACAATACTATGGTGATATGTATCACTCCCCCTTAGTCAATACTTCGTCTCAACATGAAAACCACTCCCCTTTACATAATGACCCGTAAAGCACGTAAATCATATGTATTTGTAGTGTGAACAACACATTAATTCTCCTCCTTTTTGTCAATAAAATTGGCAAAGGTACAAAAACGGGATCCTAATGAAAATTTTCATGGAGACACTTCAAGACCAAAGAAAAGTTCATACCAACTTGTTTAGATGCAATCATAAAGCCGAAGCTAAATGCATTCATCACGGAGTTTATAAAGATACAAGATAACTCCTCAAATATTCCACAACCACACTCCCCACAAAGATATGGAAATTAAGCGCAAGTTCAAAAGAACTCCCCCATGCTTGATCTCCTTGGCGCTTCAACGTTACTCGAAAACTTCGTCTTTTCCAAGTACTCCCATGATTCTAAAGGTTGTAAGTTCAACATCATAGTTGTTGAAGTTTCGTAGCCATACCAATGAGAATACAAAGGGTCTCGATCATTGTTATACAATGTCATAGTATTATTACACAACATCAAAGTTCTCATATCACAACTTCGACAACAATACTATGGTGATATGTATCACTCCCCCTTAGTCAATACTTCGTCTCAACATGAAAACCACTCCCCCTTACATAATGACCCGTAAAGCACGTAAATCATATGTATTTGTAGTGTGAACAACACATTAATTCTCCCCCTTTTTGTCAATAAAATTGCAAAGGTACAAAAACGGGATCCTAATGAAAATTTTCATGGAGACACTTCAAGACCAAAGAAAAGTTCATACCAACTTGTTTAGATGCAATCATAAAGCCGAAGCTAAATGCATTCATCACGGAGTTTATAAAGATACAAGATAACTCCTCAAATATTCCACAACCACACTCCCCACAAAGATATGGAAATTAAGCGCAAGTTCAAAAGAACTCCCCCATGCTTGATCTCCTTGGCGCTTCAATGTTACTCGAAAACTTCGTCTTTTCCAAGTACTCCCATGATTCCAAAGGTTGTAAGTTCAACATCATAGTTGTTGAAGTTTCGTAGCCATAACAATGAGAAAACAAAGGGTCTGGATCATTGTTATACGATGTCATAGTATTATTACACAATATCAAAGTTCTCATATCACAACTTCGACAACAATACTATGGTGATATGTATCACTCCCCCTTAGTCAATACTTCGTCTCAACATGAAAACCACCCCCCCTTACATAATGACCCGTAAAGCACGTAAATCATATGTATTTGTAGTGTGAAAAACACATTAATTCTCCCCCTTTTTGTCAATAAAATTGGCAAAGGTACAAAAACGGGATCCTAATGAAAATTTTCATGGAGACACTTCAAGACCAAAGAAAAGTTCATACCAACTTGTTTAGATGCAATCATAAAGCCGAAGCTAAATGCATTCATCACGGAGTTTATAAAGATACAAGATAACTCCTCAAATATTCCACAACCACACTCCCCACAAAGATATGGAAATTAAGCGCAAGTTCAAAAGAACTCCCCCATGCTTGATCTCCTTGGCGCTTCAACGTTACTCGAAAACTTCGTCTTTTTCAAGTACTCCCATGATTCCAAAGGTTGTAAGTTCAACATCATAGTTGTTGAAGTTTCGTTGCCATAACAATGAGAAAACAAAGGCTCTCGATCATTGTTATACAATGTCATAGTATTATTACACAACATCATAGTTGTCATATCACAACTTCGACAACAATACTATGGTGATATGTATCACTCCGCCTTAGCCAATACTTCGTCTCAACATGAAAACCACTCCCCCTTACATAATGACCCGTAAAGCACGTAAATCATATGTATTTGTAGTGTGAAAAACACATTAATTCTCCCCCTTTTTGTCAATAAAATTGGCAAAGGTACAAAAACGGGATCCTAATGAAAATTTTCATGGAGACAGTTCAAGACCAAAGAAAAGTTCATACCAACTTGTTTAGATGCAATCATAAAGCCGAAACTAAATGCATTCATCACGGAGTTTATAAAGATACAAGATAACTCCTCAAATATTCCACAGCCACACTCCCCACAAAGATATGGAAATTAAGCACAAGTTCAAAAGAACTCTCCCCCATTTGATGTCATTCCCAAGAGAACAACAAGAGCAACCTTACTTTTACAAGAAAAGAAGGATTTTATTGGACACCAAGAACCATAAAGAAATGATTTTCTATATCCAAAAAACTCAATTAAACTAATCACAAGATAACCCATGATTAATTTAATTGGAATACACAACCAAAATAACCACAAACGAATCTATGATTAATCTAGTTGGAAATGCTCAACATAAGAGAACTTACGGAGCTATGACTAAGTTCACCATAAAAGAATAATTAACTCAATCTTCTTATGCTCAACACAAGAAAAACTCATGGAGCATTGCAATACACATATAAAATATGGATCAGGGAATGATCAATACTGCGGCATATACAAGGATTCATTCTATTTTCCATCACTATTTGCACAATGACATACAATAGACATAATCCTTGCAAACAAAAGATTTTAACCTATCTTCCATCAATAATTGACATAATAGGCTTAACTTTTGTTTGTCAAAAGTTCATCGATCTTGTATCAATATTTGCATTTGGACATATAAAAGAGATAACTTTTGACATCATATGGGAGAATTATAGTTCACGGACGCAAACACACGTATCCCATAATATATTGCAATATATAAAACCATAAAGATTAATACTGCAAAAATCATCTTCCAAACCAATTTTTTAGAATTTAAATAAATAAACCAAAAAAAAATAAAGATGAAAACAAAACGATGGACATAGCTATGTGTACTATCCATAGATGGTTACATATTCTCAACTCTACATTTCAATCATTGAAATATTCTTCTATAATGTTATAACAGTCGTTCGACATAAAGAATCGACTATCGTCATCAAAGCTATTTTCAAGATTGAAACGTCATCCTGACTTTCGTCATGGGTAAGATGAAGATGGTTAAAGCAAAAGCTTACCAACACGTATTTCGAGAAAAAGAGATGCGAGTAAACTCGGCTCGAAATAGCAAGTGTGTATGTATGAAAATTATCATACTTATACGACTGTTGTCTCAAGAGTAGGAGATAGAGTAGATAGACTTTTGAGTGACAAGATGAGTTCAAGTCTACACATACCTTTTAGTCGGATGAAGTTCCACCGGTTCCTTGAGTAGTTCTTCGTCTTTGCAAGATAATCGTCGTGGAGTCTGGAGCTCAACTATTCCTAACTATCCTAGACCGAGACTTAGTCATGAGTATACTAGAAATCAAGACATATAGTTTTGATCACTAATATTGACAAACATGCTTGATATAGCAACGCATGCGAGTTCGACCGAGCAATGCTCTATCATGCTTAAACGTTATATTTAAACAAAGAGTAAAACATTAACTAAAAGGGAGAAACATATCACATTTCTCTGTAGTAATACTTACTACAAAAGGGGAATAACAAAGATGTTCAGATTGAATATTTACCTAGCTTGCTTTTAGGGGGAGTAAAATCTTTTTTTATTCGAATGTCAACATCGGCATTTATTGATTGAATATATGCAGGTTATTGTGTTGCTGAAACTTGGAATCAAGAGTATGAAGAATAAGTTATTTTGTAATTCGTTTAGCTCCATATGTAATAAGAGTTTTGTTACTAAAATTGACAAAGGGGAAGATTGTTAGAGCACAGCTCGGTTGAACACACCAAGCGTTGGTATGTCAAGTTTGGTTGTCATATCTTACTATCAAATCTCATCTAGAGTCGCTTGATTAAATACTAGAGTCAATTTCGTTTAGGTTAGACTAGAAAGTCTAGGAATGTTGAGACATACAAGCATTACTCCGAAGACCTGAAGAATGTGAAGAAGTAACGAACTACAATGACGACATCATCCTTACACTTGAGGTTAGTAATACCGACTTGATCTTGTTTCGTTCATAACGTATCTTTCAAGTCGTGCTATATTGAAAACATAACTGCGAAGCTATATATATTATATATGTTGTATATTATACTCTAGTGATGTGACATGATCATAATAGTATGATCATTGTATTAAGGAATTAGACTACGAAGTATAACACTTATCTTTTGAACTTCGTAGATATGACATCGACATAATCTTGTATATAGTGTTATTATTATATGCATGGGTTATGGTGAAGATTTAATCCTAGGAAACAATGTTTTACATTTGTTTAAAGGAAGTACATTCATAAACTTGTTTTGTGAACCGAAGGGAAATCAATAGGATTATTGGTCCGGCTATTCATTGTATATATTTAGATGACCAACATGTGTGAGTTGGTAGAACCGATCTTAACTCAGGTTATGTATCTTGGTATAACCGATCACAATGCCTAGACTTATGATTTGGTATGACCGGTCCTGGTGTAACCGATCCTAAACATTCCCATGAGATGGTATGATCGATCCTTGTAATTGGTGTGACCGATCATAAGTGTTGTGTGACCGACCCTTATAAATGGTGTAACCGGTCCTGAGAACTGGTGTGACCGATGACAAGTAGATACCATGTGTAGATGAAATCGATCCTTGTAGTTAGTGTAACCGGTCCTGGTAACTGGTGTGACCGATCACATGTAGGTACCATATTTAGGTATAGACGATCCTAATGATTGGTATAACTGATCTGAACCCATGTATGTGACTTGGAAGGACCGATCACAACTAACCATTTTGATTTGGTATAACCAACACATAGTAGTCTTGGAATACTACCAATTCTAAACTTGTTTGGAAATGTGGTATAACTGATTCCAAGAAAGCAAATCCATGTAAATATGAAATAAGGATTTGCAGTAAAAAGATGTCAACATACTTTGAACACGAGAAGTAACTGTTATCATTTATCGTTCAAGATATTCCTTGGTACTCCAGGTGATCCTGTGCCGAAATAAATTAAGAATATTTTAATTAAGGTTTTTGGTTTTATATGCTTTAATTACCAGTAATTAATGCATAGCTCTAGAGAATTGACTTGAACTGTTTCATTCCTAACGTATCTTTCAAGTCGTGCTATATTGAAAACATAATTCTGAAGTTGTATATACTGTATATATTGTATATTATACTCTAGTGATGTAACATGATCATAGTATTAAGGAATTATACTACTAAGTATAACACTTATCTTTTGAACTTCGTAGATAAGACATCGACATAATCTTGTATATAGTGTTATGATTATGTGAATGGGTTATGGTGAAGATTTCATCCTAGGAAATAATGTTTTACATTTGTTTAAAGGAAGTACATTCATAAACTTGTTTTGTGAATCAAAGGTAAATCAATAGGATTATTGGTCTGGCTGTTGGTAGAACCGATCTTAACTCAGGTTATGTATCTTGGTATAACCGATCACAATGCCTAGATTTATGGTATGACCGGTCCTGGTAATTGGTGTAATCGATCCTAAGTAATCACCATGAGATGGTTTGATCGATCCTTGTAATTGGTGTGACCGATCATAAGGGTTGTGTGACCGATCCTTGTAATTGGTGTAACCAGTCATGGTAACTGGTGTGACCGATCACAAGTAGATACCATGTGTAGATGGAACCGATCCTTGTAATTGGTGTAACCGGTCCTGGGAACTGGTATGACCGATCACATGTAGGTACCATATTTAGGTATAACCGATCTGAACCCATGTATGTGACTTGGAAGGACCGATCACAACTAACCATTGTGATTTGGTATAACCAATCACATAGTAGTCTTGGAATACTTGCAAACCAATTCTAAACTTGTTTGGAAGTATGGTATAACCGATTCCAAGAAAATAAATCCATGTAAATATGAAATAAGGATTTGCAGTGAGAAGATGTCAACATACTTTGAACACGAGTAGTAACTGTTATCATTTATTGTTCAAAGATATTCCTGGGTACTCAAGGTGATCCTATGCCGAAATAAATTAAGAATCTTTTAATTAAGGTTTTTGGTTTTATATTCTTTAGCTCTAGAGAATAAAAATAGTAATGTGAATTTACTAATTGGAGATTCAATATTGAGAGATTTTGGAAATATTAGACCAACATTTCTTGGAATTATGAAAACCGAATTCTGCCATTCATTGTATATCTTGAGAATATTTTATGTTTTGGAAATTCCTTGGTGTCCAAACATCCTTGGTCTATAAATATCAAAGTTTGCATTTCTAGCAAACTATCCTAAGAGCCAGGCAAACTTCATTTCTTGTTGTTTTTGGTGGAGCTCTATTCAGAGAAGAAAGTATTAGAGCACCGCTCGGTCGAACTCGCAACCGTTGCTATCTCAAGCTTGTTTGTCAATGTTAGTGATCAAAACTAAAAGTCTTGATTTCTAGTCTACTTATAGTGATGTCTCGGACTAGGATAGATTGTGTTTGAGCATTAGACTTCATGACGTTCATCAATTGAAGACGAATAACTACTAAGGAGATCTTGTAGAACTTTATCAACAAAAGGTATGTGGAGACTAAAACTCATCAATCACTTGAAAATTCTATTTCCAATCTATCTCCTATATTGAGACAAAAGTAGTATTATTATATAGTTGTTGATTATACACATTTGAGATTTCGAGCTGAGATTAACTCGCTTACATATTTCTCGAAATATGTGTTGGTAAGCTTTCGCTTCAACCAAGTTCATCTTATATTCTTGATGAAAGTCAAAAGATGATCATATGAAAATTGCCGAGTAACATCTTACATGGTTTGTGTGATACAATCATTTGGTGTAGACTTTGAATGTTTCGTTATGATTATTTCAATAATTTGAAAATTGCTTTGATGCTAATAATGTGTGAAAACGGCTATTGCCATCCTCTAAGAAAGTTTCAATGATTGGAATAGAGTTTAGAATACTTAACCATCATTGGATTATAAACATAGTGTGCATTCTTGCATGTATGTGATCCATGACCAGAACTAAAGTATGCATACCTGTATGCGTACTTGTAGTTATGAAATTCCGTGTACCAAGTACACATACCAGTAGGCATACTTGCGTAAGGTATAGGTCCATGAATTTCTGCTGGGTTTTGGAAGTGTACTTAAGTATGCGTACCCGTATGCATACTTGAGTGGTTAAAGTTCTGAAATCGGTTGGCTCATGAACTAATACATTTATATATTAAGGAATGCATTCTTTGTAAAACGTGGCTATAATGTTCATGAATTGATTCGAGTGAATCAAACCGATTTTGCTTCAATTGTGTTCTTGTATATTTCTATGAGAATATAGCAATTGAACAACTCCTTAACTAGTTTCATTTGAGTCATTTTAACTAGTTATGGTTAAGATGAATAAGGTTGATATGAGAGTGTTCATATAGCTAACCTTGGTTAACTACCGTTGAGTCAACATGGTGTACACGTGTAAGTACGGTTACTTAAACCTAAATGAAGGTACATTTCATTTGTGTATAACAAGCTAAGTTCGATCTAACAGTTGAAAGATATTAGCTTGAATCTAATCAGGTTTTCATCTAACGGTGAATATTGAATGCTTTGTTACCAAGGTAACTTAGATTGCAAACCCTGATTTGAAAACTATATAAAGGAGAACTCTAGCAACTGGGAAACCTATAATCCCCACACGTCATGTATGATACTAGTTGTATAAGCTAGAATCGATTCTCCTTTAATCTTAGGTTTTTCACGAAACCCTGTAGGTTAACGCCTTAAAGACTTCATTGGGATTATCGTATTGAGTACTATCTTCTTTAAGATTTGCTCGAGATTATATCTCCGATAGGTAAGATTAAAAGTAGTCACAAACATCTTTGTCTCATCGTTTGTGATTCCACAATATCTTGTTTCGCTACCATACGATTAAGATTATTCTGAGGTGATTGATAATACTAGGCTGTTCTTTGGGAATATAAGTCTGGTTTATCAATTGGTTCCTGTGCACCTTGGTTTATCAAAAGACGGAATAAAACTGGTAGGTATTTATGTGGGAGACAAATTTATCTATTCCAATATACTTTTATGTGCGAGACAGATTTGTTTATCAAGTCTTCGACTTTGGCTCGTAGCAACTCTTGGTTGTGGGTGAGATCAGCTAAGGGAATCAAGTGCGTAGTATCCTGCTGGGATCAGATACGTAAGGAGCACGACTGTACCTTGAATCAGTGTGATATTGATTAGGGTTCAACTACATTCCAGTCTGAAGTTCATTGGTAGTAGGCTAGTGTCTGTAGCGGCTTAATACAGTGTGGTGTTCAAAGCTGGACTAGATCCCGAGGTTTTTATGCATTTGCGGTTTTCCTCGTTAACAAAATTCTGGTGTCTGTGTTATTTCTTTTCCGCATTATATTTTGTTATATAATTGAAATATCACAGGTTATACGTTGAATCGATCAATTAGTAAATCCAACCTTTGGTTGTTGCTTGAAATTGATTGATCCTTAAACATTGGTCTTTGGTACCGTTCAAGTTACTTATGTTATATTCAATCGTGATCGCAAATTTCTATTTGATGATTGCGGATTGAATCGAGAGATAGAGATATAAAACTCTTTGATATGATTTTCTATAAATTGAGTCTGACTGTCTAGTTGATTCTCTTGAAAGTATATTGGAGTTTGTCTATTCATATTGCCAAATGAAATATTGTGTGTGGTTGTTAGACCCCCGCTTTTTCAGAAAGTATCCTAATTCGGTGAAATCTCTTACGACCCCTCGTTTAAAGACTTCCGTGGGATCAAGAAGCTCTACGAGTACCGTTGGTGGGAAACTAGATAATTGTAGTGTTATTAGTTTTCGATTTGATTTGATTGGCTAACAAATGTTGAAACTTTGATAACACCTAGTTTGTTTATGCTTGAGAATCTTCTCTTATGATATAAGATTCACTCAAACTAGACCGAAGTATCGACGGGATCTTTAGAACTGTTGTTAGATCTAAAGACATCTTGTGATAATCCATTGTTAACAGACTCCGTTATGTGGGTGATTAATCACAAGATATTCAAGTGGTGTTGTGCTGGTTTTAAAGATACAAAAAGATTTGAAGATGAAGAAGAATTCTTATTAGTTTTCGTATCTTGTGGATTTAGTGCACAAACCTTGATTGGCTGGGATCCAACCAGAATCGATTTATATATGATAGATCCGATTGATTAGTTGCGTCAGATCAACATTCTCTATATTTCTCTTTGAGATCTATATTGATTGAATATGAATCTAAACTTGAATACTTCAGTAGTTATTGGATAGATTTATCTAACCAAACAAAGGAGTTTACTAGATTAAACGAAAGAGACTTTGTCAACGATTCATCTATATCTTTAAAAAGATTGATTAAAGTGGTTACCAAACAGATTATTCCTTTGCTGTTTTGAATACGATCCAAAGGTCTTGTTATTCACGTGCGTGACTCTAGAAGTCGAAGGCGTTGGGATAATGAGGGAACTAAGTAGCTAGGTGTAGTCTGCTTGGTCTGAACTATACGAAGTTGGTATTAGATTTTGTATAACGGCTTAATTATGAGAGTATTCAAAACTGGACTAGGTCCCGGGGGTTTTCTGCATTTGCGGTTTCCTCATTAACAAAATCTTGCTATGTAATTTACTTTTATATTCTGCAATTATAATTGTTTTTATTATAATTAAAAGTAAATTATACTTGTACGTTAACTCCGCAATACTTGATAGTGATGCTATAGAGTTTGGTAATATCCGAACCTATTATCAAGTAACACACTTTGTTGTTGTATTGTCTCGATCTTGTATCCATAGTCAATCACACAAGTTATCTTGTTGTCGTATTGTCTCGATCTCGTATCCATAGACGATCACACGAAGTGTGAACCGAATTTTCGTATTGTCTTGACTTTGTCCATAGATGATCACATTCGGTAGAGGACTTATAGATTGAAATAAAAATATTGATGTGTATTTGGGTACCCTCGTCTTTTCACCTATAGATATTTATTCACCCTCCTTTATATAATGATCCGTAAACCATGTGTATGTAGTGCGAAACTACTAATAAATTCTCCCCCTTTTTGTCAATAAAAATTGGCAAAGGTACAAAAATTATGGGATCGTATTGAATTCAAACAAAAGATACTCTAAGACTTTAAAAGGAATGCATATCAACTTTTATTTAGATGATATCACAGAATATAAAATACTTAGTGACTCATCTAGGAGATATAAGATACAAGCATCCCCTTTATATTCCACGCCCACTCTCCCCACAAAGATATAGGAATTAAGCACAAGTTCAATTAAGAACTCTCCCCCGTTTGATGTCATTCCCAAGAGAACAACATGAGTGACCTTACTTTAATGAAAAAGAAGAATTTTGTCGGACATTAATTAATCACACGAATTTGTATCCTAAACGTCGACATAAATTAATCTCAACGCCAGTTACGAACAAAGAGATAACTCAATCGACATGACTCAACATAAGAGAATCTTACGGAGTGGATAATGCACTAATTACAGTGTGACCACGAGTAGAATAATACTGCGAAAAATTCTCATAAAGCTTGTTCTACTTTTAGTTCATAAAACATAATAAATTTAACTTTTAAGCATATATGAGATATGAGTTCAATTCACAACTACGCACTTGATTCCTTTAGCTGATCTCACCCACAACTAAGAGTTGCTACGACCCAAAGTCGAAGACTTGATAAACAAATCTATCTCACACAGAAAAGTATATTTGAATAGATAAATATATCTCCCACAGAAATTCCTACGAAGTTTTGTTTCGTCTTTTGATAAATCAAGGTGAACATAAACCAATTGATAATCCGGTCTTATATTCCCGAAGAACAACCTAGATATATCAATCACCTCACAATAACTTAACTATATGGTAGTAGAACAAGTTATTGTGGAATCACAAAGAATGAGACGAAGAGCTTTGTGATTACTTTTTATATCTTACCTATCGGATGTAAATCTCCAGCAAATCTTAGAGAAGATAATACTCAATACGATAGAACAAAGTAAGACCAGAACATGCAACTACAGAGAAAATAGTTGGGTCTGGCATCAGAATCCCAGTGAAGTATTTAAGTCGTTAACCTATAATGGTTTTAGGAAAAACCTAGGTTAAAGGAGAATCGACTCTAGTCGCAAATAGTATCACACATGAGGTGTGGGGATTAGCTTTCCCAGATGCTAGAGTTATCCCTTATATAGTATTCAAATCAGGGTTTGATAACTTTGGAACAAAGCAATCAATATTCACCGTTAGATGAAACCTGATTCAAGATTTAAGATAATATATGTCCGCCGTTAGATGGTTTTTAGCTTGTTATACGCAAATGAAATATACCTTCATTTAGATATAGATAACCGTACCTAAACGTGTATATTGAGTTGGCTCAATAACAGTTAACCGAAGTTAGCCATATGGACACTTTTCTCTTAACCTTGTTCATCTTAACACTTCTAGATCAATTGATAATCAAATGAATCTAATTGTGTTACTCATAGAGTTGTTCAATTGCTTATATTCTCATAGAAGTATATAAGACACAATTGAAGCAAAATCGTATTGATTCAAAAGAATCAGTTCATGAACATTTTAGCCACGGTTTGCAAAGATTGCATTCCTTATTCTATAAATATATTTGTTCATGAGTATGAAATCATATTTATCCGATCTAATCACTTGAACCACTTAAGTTTGCAAATGCGTACGCAAACTTAAGTTATGTACATTCGTCACAAGTCGACAATTTGCAAACGACTACGCAAACTTTAGCTCCGAACCGAACTCAGTTGAAACCGTTTGCGAACAGGTACGCAAACTTGGTTCCCGAACTTCAAAAATTAAATCAGTTTGTGAACAGGTATGCAAACTTAAGTACCCTGACTTAAACAGTTGAATAAGTTACGAACGGGTATGCAAACTTCCGATCCTGAATTCCGTCAAAATAGTTCGTTATCTAAGTACATAAACCGTAATGTATCCAGACATGGGTTTTAGCTCTTAACTCCCATTTCAATCATTGAAACATTCTTATAAGACGACAATAGCCGTCTCACACAAACTATTAGCTTATAAGAAATTTTCAAGTGATCGAATGATCAATACAAAACATTCCGAGCCTACATCAAATGACTGTCTCACACAAATCGTGTAAGATGTTACCACGTGATTTTCACATGATCATATTTTGACTTTCTTCAAGAATAACGATGAACGTGGTTAAATCAAAAAGCTTTCCAACACATATTTCGAGAAAGATATAAGTGAGTTAACCTCAGCTCGAAATATCAACTGTGTATAATGCGAAGTCTATATAGCTATACGACTTCGTCTCAATACGAGATAGAACAGAATAGACTTCTGAGTGATAGATGAGTTCAAGTCTCCACATACCTTTTTGTTGAAGTTCTACAAGCTCCCCTTAGTAGTTCTTCGTCTTTTATCGATGAACACCGTGAAGCCTAAATCTCAACTACACATTCTATCCTAATCCGAGACATAGCTATAAGTAGACTTGAAATCAAGACTTATAGTTTTGACAACTAAACTTGACAAACAAGCTTGGGATAGCAACGCTTGCGAGTTCGACCGAGCAGTTCCCTAACAATCTTCCCCTTTGTCAATTTTAGTAAAAAAACTATCAATACGTATGGATTAGAAAATAAATAAACTTTGTAGCTTCTCATCCAAATGCTTGATTTCCTTGGTTCTTCAACATTCCTTGAATTCTTCGTCACTCCAAGTACTCTAGTGACTCTGAACGAGTTCAACTCAGCATCATAGTTGTTGAAGATCCGTATCCATAACAATAAGAAAACATATGTTCTCAATTATTTTTATACAGTGTCATAATATTATTACACAACATCAAAGTTCAATTGTATCACAACTTTGACAATAATACTACGATGATATGTATCACTCCCCCTTAGTCAATACTTCATCTCACAATGAAAACCACTCCCCCTTACATAATGATCCATATGTATATGTAGTGTGAACTACAAAATAATTCTACCCCTTTTTGTCAATATAAATTGGCAAAGGTACGAAAACTAGCGGGATCATAATGAAAAACTAGGTGGGGCCCACGATTCAAGTTGTTACCAATGCTAGGGTGAATTAGAGTGATTGAGATACCATGAAAAAAATGAAAAAAAAAAAAGT